>NC_092794.1:49970636-50206358 GCF_918797505.1 Bemisia tabaci
CGATCGCATCGGTGTCGATCGATTCACGTCGATCGATTCTCACTGTTTTCATTTTTCGATCGAGTCATGTCGCTCGAATCCATACCCTCCAACCACGATGCCGTGCTGGGGAAAAATTCCAAGTGAACCTTGGTGTGTAGGAATTTTCTGGGAGACTTTCGAATAATTTCCTTCCAATATTGCTACAGTTTTAAACTTAGGCTCAATCTGAAGTATCTAAAAAATTAAAGAAAAATATCAAGGTTGCCATAAATTCATTATCTTCAAATTTACTAACTTTCCCTGATTACTCCGAAATTTTCTGATTCCCTGATTTTTTCTGACCATAGAGCAAAATTGTCACGTATTTTTTATTTTTTGTTTAATTTTACAGATATGTGGATTTTTGCTAAACTTTGGACAATATTTCCTCGTTTAGAGATCAAATTATGGCCAAAGGCATTCAGTGCATGGTTAAAAAATGACATGCCTCATGGTAGACTGAAAACGGTTAACATTTGGAAGATTTGTATCGTTTCGGTGTCAGTGATCAGAAAATGTACCAGAAATTCCTTGAATTTTCCGACAAATTCCCCCCGAGTTTGTCCGGTCGCTGCAGATGATTTTCCCGATTTCCCAGACCACCGGAAACCCTGAACATTCATAATTTCTGTAAAAAATAAATATTTTAACCAGGAAAATTAGGCAACGTGCGAATATTCATGGTTTTCCATAGCACGAAAACACGTGTGTCTCGGTAATGACTATGAGGTCACAGGTGAATGATGCCCTCCGAGGGGGCTCGAATTGAATTCTTTTATTTGAAAGTCTCGCTCAATTTTTTTAGCCTTTTTAAACTTTTACGCCTCTTGTGTATCTTTCATTCGTTTTCTTACACCACGTATCCTTAGAGCGCTGATTTCTGAAAAGGAACATGTGCATTCCCGAAAGTAATGAGATTTCAAGACACTGCAGACCGAACGGAGTGGAGAAATCGTTTGTTCTAACAAGTAGGCTCCGTCAAGTTTGCTAGACTTCGATTTCAAGTGTGAAATTGGCAGAACTTTGAACACGATTATTTCTTGAAAAATATTCAGGTACATTTCACTGTTTAGAAAAGAACGAAATTGCATACACTGGGATAAAAATGATGAAATTTCAATTTTTTTTCTTTTTTTTTTTTCTTGGAGGATGACAATACTTCCTCTCTACCCTAGGGGAGCGAGAAAGTAAAAAACACATTGGATCTAGAGTATCTAGAGTCCAGACTCTTGAAAACATTGACAAGAAAAAATACTCTTGATTCCATCAGATTTAAGCTCAAATCAAAAGGAAATCCGCTCAAATTAAGAGGCTTGGTTCTTGATTTAAGCAAAAATCCAATGGAATCAAGAGTATTTTTTCTTGTCGATGTTTTTAAGAGTCTGGGCTCTAGATCCAATGTGTTTTTTTTCCAGTGTAAATTAGAAAGTCCAAAAATGTAAGAACACGACAGAACGGGAAATTAAAACTAAAATGGGTAGGCAAGACTGAGCATTAAAAAATGTGTGCGTCGGCCGGCGTTAGTGTTACATACACGCACATTACGCATACCTCGGCGAACGCGATTGGTCTTTCATTCAGACGAGAGAACCTAAAAACTTAGAAAAGCGAGAGATTTGATCAAAAATCTATGTGAGCCTAATTTGCGGTATTGTGCAGAAAAACAGGGGTTTTCAAATAAATTGACTCACTTCTGTAGGAGGAAAAGCGATTCAATTCAGACATGCAGTAATGATTTATGGTCCTAATTTTTGCGGTGCTGAGATAGGAGAGGAATTGCGAACGAATAAATAAAACAAGGCTCGACAGACTTAAGTATAGTATGTGCAGAACTGTCTATTGACTGAATTATGGGTACAAACAGGAAATAGAGAAACAGAAAGCTACGAAAGGCGAGGGGGGAGATAGAGAAGAAAAATATGAAAGTCTGGTTGTTGCGAAGGGATGACATCACTACGTAGCCTTCCCAGTTTCCATTTTCAAATGTTTTCAACCCAACTGCGGATGTGAGACTCGGTTTGAAATAAAAAAGAAAAAAAGTAACGGGAAGTGAATGAGGAAATTACAGAGCGGGATTCATAATCTATTTTTTAGAGTTGCAAATGCAGATTTATGACCTCTTGAGGGAGATTAAAAGATGTTAGAATGAATCTTTAAAAGGGACGCAATCATTTACAACGTTGTAGTTGATTACTTTATAACCGCGTAGAGAATCCAGAATTTTCCGCAGTATAATCTTATCATTGTTCGTGTTTTGAGGGTAAATGTCCATAGACACTAGCATTTAATCTGCATAGACAGCAATTAGTTTACTGCAGAGAAATCATTTCTTCGTTGTTGTATATGATGGTCCGAAAAATTGATATAGTCGAGAGTTTTGCAGGATTTTCCGCGGTGAAATGTGATTACTTAGCTTTTCCCATATTTTGAACAATGTCCTTCATGTATTTCACTGCCCAAACCAGATGGAAAAGTAATGTTTTTCTCGTGAAAAAATTAATTCCACGCTGTACTTGATAATTTTTATAACCGTTTAAAGAATCGAGACTTTTCTGGGATTTTATGACGACTACAAATTGTATGGATTTTACATTTAATCAGGAGAAATGGCAACATTTAAAATTCGTACGGCGATTTTACTTGGTATTTCATGCGCAATAGGCATTACATCGTGATATTTTCGAGAGAGCTATGAAGAACGGCACGGAAGCTTACCGATGGAGGCGAGAAAATCTATCCCGCCTTCAATTCCGAGCATATGCAATACGGACATCCAGAAAGCACGAATAGTGGTATCCATGCTTCGTTGTTCAACTTCCTACAGAGTTTTCCCGCAAATGTATCAACTGAAGTTCTGCAGACGTCGAAAGTTACGAGTTCTACATCCGAAGTTTTTTAATTTCCTCTCTTATTTCATTTTTTAAGAGAACACATTTTTCCATTTTTTCCCAGAGATATTCTGACGTGAGATTTTGTGAGATATTTTAGACAATGATATTTTGATGAAATGTTGATACCCTTAAACGGAGACACGTGGTTTATTTGCAGTTTGGCAATCGATATATTCATAAAACAATTAAGAGTTACATTACAGTGTTGCTTAGTTTATTTTTTAAAAAAAAAATAAATCATCGTAAGATTTAGATAGGCTAATTCCAGTTAAAACTAGTTTTCCGAGTTTTCCCCGCGCACCTCACTGGAAAAAAAGTCGCTTAGAACTAGAGTCCAGACTCTTGAAAACAATGACAAGATAAAATACTCTTGACTTAATCGGAGTTTTGCTTGAATCAAAAGGAAATCCGCTTCATTTAAGAAGCTCGCTTCTCAATTTAAGCAAAAATTCAATTGAATGAAGAGTACTTTTTCTTGCCAATGTTTTTAAGCGTCTGAATTCTAGATCCATGCGACTTTTTTTCCGGTGCTAGACACGCTTGGCAGCGTGGCATCTAGGAGCGAACTTGGCCGCGGGTGACTTTGATACCGGAAATGCACTCGAAGCGGAAACAGATCTGGCGCACCGCTGAGAAGCAGGAAACACCACGGCCACCCTCTGCCGACCTCCCTCCTCAAATTCCCGGCTCCGTCGCTGTTGACGCCGCCCGTAATGACACGAGCTCTGAGTTTTAATTATTAAAATGGTGACTGATCAATTTTAAAAATGTTCAAATAATGGATTAACAGTTGAACCGCGCCGGGGAAAAAAGTGTCAGGGGTTATCCCCTAAAATTGTGGTACTACCCCAATTTGTTGGATGATATGGACATTTCTAATTAATTGTATTTGTGCCGCAACTCAAGTTAGGGTAGTACCGCAACATTTGGGTTAGTTGCCTAATTTATTGGGGTACAACCATAATTAATTAGGGTACTACCGCAAATAATTGAAAATGTCCATATCATCCAACAACCTTGTGCTTTTTTTTCCGTGCGTTCAACAAAAAGGAACCAAGCCACATTAGCCATTGGCAAATTCAATTGGGCAATTTAATTTTTTACGTGAAAACGGTTGTGCGGATTTTCGTGCAAATGTCGGTGAATTTTCTGCAGTAGTGCGAAGCAAATTACTTAAAATTGTCAATGGAATCCACGCATACGTTCCCTCGTAAAAAACTGAATTGCCCATTTTTTGGCGGAAGCTGGTATGGCTTGGTTCCTTTCTGTTAAACGCGGTCCAGTTTAAACCAAACAGCACATTTGGACTACATTTAGCATTTGCAACTACGATTTCTGGCTCAGGTTAGAAACAACGTGTGTGCCGTAAGTTTTCTAACGCGTATTAGTGTTTTCACAAATGAGCTAGAAACTGTAATTCCCAATTGCAAAATTCAGTCCATTTTGCACTTTCTGCTCTTTTCCGTAACAGGGCAGTATTGTTCATCGCAGGCGGTTCAGCGAGGTTCAGAGAAGTTTAGAGCACTTGAGTGGGGCATTTAAAGCCCCAACATTGAGTTTGTTCCGTCCATGGATTGTTTTGCCTCTCCAGCCTCTGAGTAGGCTTTTGAATCAACTCCTCCGCCGTGCTAAGGAAGAACGCCGTATGAGCCTTCAGACGTTGCCAAGTTTCCTGCGATAAAAACCGAATTTACTGGGAAAATTGCGGTTAATAGTTTCCAAAATTTTCAGACAATTTTTACGCGATTTAAACTAAAATATCTGAAAATTTCTAGGGAAAAAAATACATGAATGTTGTCAAAATTACATGTTTTATCAAGGGAAATTTGGCAACTCTCGAATGTTCATACGGCGTTCTTCCTTAGCACGGCAGTCCTCTCCTCATGCCATCTTTCCCAGCAACTTCCCTCCTCGCTTCTACTCTCGGCTCGATGAGCACCCGGTAATCCACTCCTAAAGGCTCTGTTAGGGTACGAATAGCAGTAAAAACTGTTTGAAATAATAATTTTCGTTGAGGTGTACGCCTTGCCACATTTGAAGGGAATTTCAGAGAGGCATTTCAGGTGGGGAATCACAAAGAGATTCGGAAATGTAGATCCTCAAACCTTCGTCGTCGTCCCCCCCCCCCCCCTCCACTTGAACTTTCCTGCAAAATTCCGTCACTTTATTGGAGTAACTCCTTTTTCTGAGGAAGAATAGTAACTTTCGGTTTTTGGAAGATTTTTGGAAGAAACATTACAAATACCTGCCTTGTAATAAAAACTTCCCAGAGTTATGTATTTTTTTTTTTTTTTTTTGTTTTGTTTTTTTTTTTTTTTTTTTTTTTTTTTTTTTTTTAAAGATGCCTCTCTTCAGGCAAACACAAGACACTTTAAAATCGTACAATCAAATTACAAGTATAATTTTGTCAAGATGAAATGGTCAAGAGATAGGAACTGTCCCCCCTTCCCACAACTTTGAGGACACTTGAGAAACACCTAAAGGCTCCTGAGAAAACCATGTATGAAGGAAAACTGTCAAACCATGATTACAGTCCTGTTTTGACCCGAAAAATTGACTTTTGTGTTGTAATCTTTACATCCTTAAAAAACCGATTTTCAATAGTTTTAAAGAAAAATAAAAATAGAAAAAAGGAGAAAATAAAGGAAAAATAAAAAAAAAATAATGGGATGGAAATAAGATAGTAAAAACGTCGATGCTCTTCGGGGAAGACTGTAGTCTTCAATGCGCTTCTTTTTCATCCGATTTCATCGATAAAAAAGAAAAAAGATACAAAAAAGAAACAAAAATAGTTTGTTCGTTTCCTGATGAGCCGTGATGCGTTAGCATTCTTACGGACCTGAGGGCTTGTCATAAAAAGGGGATGTTAGAATACAGCATCGAACGATTCAACTCCCCCTGGCTACTACAGCTATCGCGGGCGGGAACATAAATGCATAATTCGTTCGGAGACCAGCCTTCAGGAAGTGAAATATTCAAACACCCATAAAACACACTTAACAGCAGCAGTCCCTCATTCCACATTTATAGCGCCAGTTTACGTCCCGTGTTTTTTTGGGGTGGAAGTCGGCTTGCACGTGAGGTAAAGTATAGACCTCTGCGGAGACCGCCTATGTTTGTTTTCACTAACGGTTTCCTCTTGAGAGTTTATTCAAAGCAAGAGTCGAAATGCTTTTGTTTCGGGGAACGTGAGATGAAAAATGGAGTTTCATGCACAATGCTTCGAAACTGCAGCCTGAATGTTGAACAGACGTCGGTTAATAGTTGCTCTTTGCCACTGCGCGATTCACGATCGAGAAAAACAAGTTGGTCCGATACTATGTTGTTGCATATTGCACACTTTTTGAAACTTTATCGGCACTATGAACACTAATTATTATTTTGTTAACTTAAACTTTATTTGAAACCTTTTTTTGAAAACCGATTATACACTGGAAAAAAACACATTGGATCTAGAGTCTAGACTCTTGAAAACATCAACAAGAAAAAATACTCTTGATTCAATCGGATTTTTGCTTAAATCAAGAACCAAGCTTCTTAATTTGAGCGGATTTCCTTTTCATTTAAGCTTAAATCTGATTGAATCGACAGTCCATTTTCTTGTTAATGTTTTCATGAGTCTGGACTCTGGATCCAATGTGTTTTTTTTTTTTTCCAGTGTGTAGTTAAATGACTAATGAGAAAGTAAGTCATCTAACTATATAATCGGTTTTCAAAAAAAGTTTAAGTGAAACAAACAAGTATTATTGGTCCTATACGTTCTAGAGGGCAATAATCTCACGCAAGGTGCCTAGCAATTTGGAAGAAAAAATCCCTGAAATTTCCCTGATTTCTCTGACAAAAACGACCAAAAACTGCGATATGTGGTCTGGTAGTTTTACAATCGATGCTATACTGATTAGAATAATCATAAAAAATTATGGAGAAAATTGTGAAACGACGTGATGAAGTCGCATGGCTTTATTGCATTCATGCAATGATGTATTCCTTCCAATTCTTTTTATCGCAGACTCTATTCTGTATAATAGAAACGTTGATCTAAGCACGCACAGTACAACTTAAAACGCAGTAAGTTAATCCTACAAATGGACATCGAGAGGAATCATAGAAATTCTGGTATGAGCCCTACGATCCATAGCAATACATACACGACAGGGCTCATGTCACGGTAGATAAAGTTCTTTTTGATATAAATGCATCCAAATCTTTCATGATAAATCGAATTAAGGTGCTGTGTATGAAGCGACATTCACCTACTTCGATGCACAGACCCAAGGTCTCTTCCCCATCCAGATTTTTCCCCCGATAAGGTAATAGATTATTTTTACCCTGAGTACTTCCGTCCTTTTAGCAATTAAAGTCCCATTTTCCTGAAAATCAGTCGATCGCGTGACCCACGGAATTAATATTGTACACAAGGAGGCACTGGCACTCCGGAACAACCGAATCCATCATTTTGAATGTTAAACGACCACTCTTTCGTAATAATGATACGAACACCTGAAACTCATGATCCCTAGATTACTCGCCGGCAAAAGGCCGCTAGGGTTTATTAGCGTCGAGCTTTTATATCATTATTCAGTCCAAGCCTCTAGTTTTCAATTTCACCCATTTTAGACACAACTGATTCGTCACCTCCGAATTAATGCTAGACATTCCATAATAACAAATTATGTCCGAAGCTTTCTCAGTAATCTACCCTGTGAAGTGCGGGGGACCGCCATGTCGTACAGTGGAACGCAGTGGCGATTCTTGAAAGTTGGCATTACTGTTTTCTCAATTTAAGTGATGTGAAACAATCAATTCCTGCTGCCCCGCCAAAAATCGATATTTATGATGAATTCAAATGAATGAAAAACAATGTTGTCAACTTGCTAAAGCGCCACTGGCAGAAGGAGTCAATGGTATAGAGGTCGGACAGGGTGTGAGACAGTTGAAAAGCTTGAACCGATGGCCGAAGTGCAAAACTATGTACCTAAATTGCGGCGTAACAAAATTTCTGCTCTTATTTTAATTTTTGCAAAAGAAACAAAGCAACTTTATGGCTTGAAATCTGAACAGAATATTCTGCAAACAGAGAAAAATTCACGGAAGTTTTCAAGCAATTACGCTATCTAGTTTCCCAAAAAGGAAATGAAGTGTGATGGGAGGCCTGCAACTGTGCAAATGGAGATACGTGGTTTCGCACTTTTGCCATCGATATCCTTTCCGATACAAAATAAAGAAGTTTAAAAGTGGTTCCATTGTTTGTTTTTAGAAATTTTCTTCATGGAGCACTCGTGAAAATTTTTGACGGGTAGGAAGATCAAAATTTGTCGTCCAAGCAAAACATTTCAGGTCCAAACTCATGCAATGGCTCGCTCCATTGCATTGTGTGCCTCGTGCAATATTTTAAAGTACTTGTATGTGATCCTGAACCAACCAATACATGAGAAAAGGTAAAGCAGAATGAGTTGACTGACCTCGAACAACCCTGCCTACGGCATGTGATATACAAAAACAGATATTCAAAAGTTATTCCGCGCGCTAGGGAAAACCGCCGTATGAACATCCGGCTGTTGCCGAATTCTCCCCTAAGAAACAATAATTTTTGAGAAACGTTATGAATATTTTTCTTTGAAATTTACAGGTCCTGAAGCTTAAATTGCGAAACAAGTTTTCAAAAAAAATCGAGAGAAAAAAATCCTTAAGTGTCCCTAAAAAACCGTATTTTATGGAAATAAATTTGGCAATGTCTCAAGGCTCATACGGTGTTTTGTCTCAGCACGACGTAATAGATGATACATGGAGGGAGGGTAGGGGGCGTTCACATACGGGCGTCAACGGAGAGACGCTCCGAACGAGGAGGTTGGAAGCCGAAAGGAATGAATATTAATTCATAGGTTTTTACGAGGCATCGGATTTCGACTCTGCGAACTTTCGAAGAAACCCCAAGAGGTAAATAAACTCGGCTAAACTTCTCCAACTGTTTAAAAATTCATTCGCCACCAGATTTAATGGGTTTTATCTTACCTCGTGGGAGCGTTAACATTTTTCCACGGGGCTTTCCGCTGCTCTTCACTCATTCGCGAGCTTTTTCTTTGATGATTCTATTATTCATAGGCGGTATTTCCGCGGCCTTCATTTGAAATCCGGCACCTTCTGGAGAGTCTTCACGGAATTATTTGAGATTTTCTCGGGTGAAGTCTAATAAATAGTTTTTAGAATATTTTAAAGTTGTAGCCTTAGCCTCTTTCTTTCTCACAACGAAACGTTTTGCTAAATATACTGACCCATTAATGACTCTCCTCGTTAATGACTTGTGTATCAGTGGCGTGGCGTACTTTGCGATACATCGATTGATCTGGCATTTAAGCTTATGGAAATGGATCGATAAACAGCGTGTTCACAACGAACAACTTAATAATCGATTCTGTACCACAGCTTCAAATGGGGGAAAAATTGATAATCGATCATTCACGCCTCGCCACTATGGTATATTGGATTTGTTTGGTTGAGTAATCAATTTTAAAATTAAATATTCTTCACATTAATCACTTTAGGTCTGTGTAAATCTTTCTATCCTATACAACACTAAAGATATTTTTCAGTAGATTTTGATTAAGGGTTGCACAGTTCCCTCCTTTTTTTTATTTTTGACTATATGAACTATAAGACGCTAGTTTCGGTGTTTAACTTTACATTTCTTGTAATATTGTTAATTTTATTCCGTCTGATCAACAGAGCTTTTTGTTGCCCAACTATTAAAACTATTGTGTCTCCATTCAGTTTGACTGCTAATATCGACGGAGATACATCCTAGATTATACTAGCATGCACAATCACGCGGCGTTTAGCGAACTAGTTTTAGAGAGCTCTTCGGGTTTGGTTCGAATGGGGTAGGTCATTAGAGTCGTATGGTCATCATAGGGTAGGGCACTAAGCAAATTTTAGACACCTGCAGATTCTCCATTGCGGTTACCGAAAAGTGGCATTTATTCCTCTCGTCTAGACGTGGGGTTGAGGCAGTGTTCGAAACTAACCTTTGAGTTTCAGGAGCCATGTGGCTCATGAAGCTCGATTTTTAGGGGCCATTGAAAATTTTTAGGGGCCAAATTGACTTTTTGCCTACATATCACGGCGCATTCAGTGAAAGGTTAGAACCCGGTGTTGTGCGTCGAAACTTCAAAAAATCACCTAACAGAAGAATTAAAATTTATTTTGAGGGGAGGGGGCAATTTTTAGGGGCTAAATTGGCGCAGAGCCTTCATTATTTAGGCGCCATGGCCGATTTCTCAGGGGCATTTGGCGCGTTAGTACCTGTGAGTTTCGAACACTGGGTTCAGGTCAATGTGGTCTGTTGTACAGTTTAAAGGACTTTAAATTGACATAAAGTACATGAGAACTGGCAACTTTGCCATCAGGTCTGGAGAACTTTTCAGATTTACGATAGGAAGTCTCTTGAGTGCTCCTTCTTACCAGAAGCAGGTGCTGTCGAGCATTTAATTTTATTCGCGAGAAGGAGAAGAAAAGAGTTCGGTTATCCTGAGACTAAATCAACCCGGGAATAGTTTCGGGACTCGAGGGACTGGTATTCTGCTGTGCAAAGGAAGAACGCCGTATGAGCATTAGATAGTAGCCAAATTTTTCCACTTAAGAAACGTTCATTTTTGAGTGAAGCTATGCGCACTTTTCTTAAAAAATTTGAGACTCTGTGGGTTAAATTGCAAATTGAATCCTCTGAAGAATCAGGGGAAAAACATCCATAAGTTTTCCTAAAAAATCTTGTTTTCTAGAAGAAAATTTGGCAACATCTTCTGGCTTCTTCCTTAACACGTAAATATTCGAGATAGGTAGTCGGAGTCACCCATTGAGGCTTCAATTGATAACGAGATTGTACAAACACGGGAAAAAAAATGCTGATTCAACAATTCAATTGCTAAAAACAGTGAGTGCATTGTTTCAAAGCAGATTTTACAACAAAAAAGTGCTAATTTAACCACATTGTAAACTAATTTAACCACAGGGGTGGTTAAGTAGCATTTTTTTGTTGTAAAATCTGCGTTGAAACATTGTACTCACTGTTTTTAGCAATTGAATTGTTGAATCAGCAATTTTTTTTTCCGTGAATGCCAGTCCAGAGTTTCACCTCTACAATACTAATACTACATTGAGAAAAATAATTGCAATTTATGTTACTTTCGGTTAATATACAATGAAAACCAGCCGTAGCGGAGCCTCTTCGTGACGGAGAATAGATCTATGCAGGCATGTTTTCCTTCGATTTGCAATGGTAAATGAATGTAAATGAACGTAACTAGAGAGTGTAAGTAAATGAACGTCCTCACATCGGGACGCTGTTGTTGATAGAAACAATTCACCGCAGACTCCGTAATGATCAGGTGCCACTAGATGAAGTTAAATGCAAACGAATCGACATTTTGTGTTGATTTCGGTATATTTTGCGTTGAATTTAGCACACAAATCAATTTAGAAAGAGGGAAGTCTTAGAATTAACCTAAAGCTTCTCATTGTATTGTACTTCTTATAAAAACCAAATTGATATTATATTTTTTCTCTTGATTTAGTCGGCAGAATGGTTGTCTTAGAAAAGAAAAAAATCTTGACTTCTAGATAAATCATTGAGGAATTTTTGAACGAGCTAAAATAATCACTTTCAACCAAAAAATGGACAATTTCAGAAACTGACTCTATTGAAAGCAACGCTTTCCCCAAACAAATCCAGATTTCTTTCCCCTGAATTCGGAAATCATTTTTTAGGTTCAAAATAATTCTTTCGGCCGATGCGCATAGACTATCATTCCCCCATGGGCTAAAAAACGAAAATCAGTCGAGATTCTTGACTAAATCGATGCACTACATCGAACAGTTCAACCACGTTAAGAACCCCGAGCGAACCGGAATCTTTTACAGGTTACAGGATCCTCAAAAGATAGAAACCTCTACAACTCCAAGGCGCTCCGTACGTTGAAATAAAATCCTAGTGGCATGACGTCAGCATTGATTCAGTTCAGTTTAGCTGATTTTTTAGTTAGAAATGGCAGCACGGTGCACTGAGTGAGTTTGCAGTGCGTGGGAAGGCACGAGCACAGCCAATTTGCATAGCTCCGTGATGCCGCTCATGAATGAGAATTGACACGACTAGAAACACCCCATGCACAGTTGTCAGGGCAAAAAGAGTCAGTTCCCTGAAGTCCCGTTATATTAAATTAGCTGGATTCTAGGGATTTCGCAAATGTTTTCTGGGATTTTCACTATCGCTTGGGACAACGTTGAGACATAATCAAGCAAACACACTCATTAATATTTTTTCCTTTTTTTTATGAAACACCCATTGTGATAGCAGATCACTGCAACCAAACACATTAAGCATTCAATTGCGCACAGTACAGGGTGTTTCAGACCACCCGTACCAGGCCTTTTTCTCGGTTGGTATAGGTCGTACGAAGTCGGAAACCGCGGGGTTGAATAGGGAATTGACCCCAAGGAATCCGAATTTCGTGGTCCCGAAACCCCCCCACCCCCCCTTGGGGGGTAAAGGGGGGGTCACGATGCTAAAAGTCACGGTTCTCGACCGAATTGCGGATAGATCGCATCAGAATTGAAAAGCACGGAAAATTTCACGTGGAATTGACCCCTAAAAATCCAAAATCGGACCATCCAAGGCCCAAAAATGACCCCCTAAAGAGGGAGACAGTACCCCCCTCCATGATTTCTCTTTGGTCTCAAAATTGACGTAAATTCTCCAGAAAAAGACGGTTTCGCAGGTAATCGACCTCGAGAAATCCAAATTTCATGGTCCCGAAGCTCCTCTAGCCCCCCTTGGGGAGTAAACGGGGGGGCCCAATTTTAAAAATCGGGGCTCCTTTCCGAATCGCAAATTGATTGCATCCAAATTGAGGAGCAGAACACATTTACATCTTAAGTGACTCCTGAGAGTTCTAATTGACCCCCCTGAACGGCAGAAAGTAACCCCCTGAGGAAGGGGGCCTCGCCCCCGCTAAAAATTTCTCAGGATTCCCCTTTGGTTGCAAAATTGACGTCGATTCTCCAGAAAAAGACGGTTTCCCATGTAATCGACCCCGGAGACTCTAAATTTCATGTTCCTTGAGCTCCTCGGGGTCGATTACATGGGAAACCGTCTTTTTCTGGAGAATCGACGTCAATTTTGCAACCAAAGAGGAATCCTGAGAAATTTTTGGCGGGGGCGAGGCCCCCTTCCTCAGGGGATTACTTTCTGCCGTTCAGGGGCGTCTATTAGAACTCTCAGGAGTCACTTAAGATGTAAATGTGTTCTGCTCCTCAAATTGGATGCAATCAATTTGCGATTCGGAAAGGAGCCCCGATTTTTAAAATTGGGCCCCCCCGTTTACTCCCCAAGGGGGGCTAGAGGAGCTTCGGGACCATGAAATTTGGATTTCTCGAGGTCGATTACCTGCGAAACCGTCTTTTTCTGGAGAATTTACGTCAATTTTGAGACCAAAGAGAAATCATGGAGGGGGGTACTGTCTCCCTCTTTAGGGGGTCATTTTTGGGCCTTGGATGGTCCGATTTTGGATTTTTAGGGGTCAATTCCACGTGAAATTTTCCGTGCTTTTCAATTCTGATGCGATCTATCCGCAATTCGGTCGAGAACCGTGACTTTTAGCATCGTGACCCCCCCTTTACCCCCCAAGGGGGGGTGGGGGGGTTTCGGGACCACGAAATTCGGATTCCTTGGGGTCAATTCCCTATTCAACCCCGCGGTTTCCGACTTCGTACGACCTATACCAACCGAGAAAAAGGCCTGGTACGGGTGGTCTGAAACACCCTGTATGTGACAGTCCACGGAAAAATCAACCTAAATATGTGCTTAATGGTACGGTTAAATACGCAGAAAAAAAGGAACGGTTTGAGGTAAAGAGACATGCGTGAATACGATCATCACAAAAAGGCTCACAACTCTAATATAATTCGCCAAAAGTATGCTTAACACTACCAAATGTCCTACTATCTGAATCCTACCTAATATCTCTGCGTAAAAAAATAATTCGACTCATGATAGAATTAACCATAATCTTAGTGAGGACTGCCATTCTTTTTTAAACAGAATTTCCCAGGAAAAATTAAGTGCCATGGTACTGTTTGGGAATGATCTCGGCGCGTCTAAACTACTCGACCACTCGCAAGTTGCGAAGAGCACCAAGAAAATATGAACCGCCTTCAATTTTGTGCATCAGCAACATGCACGTCCAAAGAGCACGAATAGTTGCATTCGGGCTTTGTTGTTTAATTTTCTACCTCGTTTCTTTGCCAACGAAGTCAAACGAATTTCAATAGGATCAGCTTAAAAACTCAGAAGTAGCCTGATTTCCTCTCATTTTTTGTTCTTTGATTGTAGACGAAACAACACTCTGATTTGAAATTTTGTAAGTATTGTCTTCATTATCTAAAGGAAATTACGGGAAAGTTTCCAGGCGATTATTTGTTCTGCCCTCTGTTTACAAAAAAGAAAAAAGATGAGACAACGTAGAATCTGCCTTGCCGACGAAAAACGTCGTGTAAATATAAGAATAATGCCGGATTTTACTTGATTGAAAATTTGTTTTAAATGAAGTTAGCCATCAGGGTTGGCACAGTCAGGAATGTTGAAGTCGCAGGGAAAATCTAGAAATGTCAGGGGAAAAGACGATCATGTCAGGGAAACATCGTCAAATCACTTTCAATTGCTTTCTTGAGTGGGTTTGACATTTCGAACAACTAATTTTGCCTGAAAGCTCTTTCTAAACATGTCTTTTGAACACTGGCATTTCGACAGTGTAAGTCGGCAATCTCATGACTCGGTTTGCGATGTCGCAGACTTCCTGTCACACTTCATTGTTTAAACGGAAAATTACGCAAAGGCAAATTTTTAAAACTGCCGTGATTTTTCTTCTCTGTGCGGAGAAAATTCTGCAAAAACTTCAAAGAATGATGTCAATTTGTTCTCATTTAAAAAAGTAACATAGAGGCGGATACTTTCAGACACCGCAACCGAGATGTGTGATTGCAGACGTATACGCCGTCGATTTGCGCAATTGTCTGGGAATTTCACCGAGATGTGTCAGGGAATGCACCAAAATGTGTCTGAAAAATCAGGGAAATGTTAGGGACTTTAATTTACTAAATTTTGTACCAACCCTGTGCCAAATTTTAGATTAATTTGATAATTAATTAACTGTCTAAATAACTGGTGGGGGGGGGGGGATATTTACGACTTTCCCGATTGATTCGTATGTTATCCAAGGCAATATGGCGTCGGCTGAGGGTTCATACGGTGTTTTTCCGTTCATACGGCGTTTTTCCTCATCACGGCAGAAATACAGTTAGGCTGATTCTTGCTGGGTCGTCTTCAAGAAACGGCAACAGCGCACTGCTGCGCGGCTTGGGAGCGCGATCCTTGATCGAGCCGGAGGCATTCCGCGTGGTTTCCGTTTACGAAGTTTCTCGTGTTTAACTTTGGCACCAGGAGCAAATTAACTTTCAAGCTACATACCTCTTGTTAACGGCACCATTTGTTATTCCGCTGACGGTGGAATGGATACTCTGGTTTTCGCGGGCACCTCCCACAGTTGAAAGTCCGGTCTACGGGCTGTCATTGAAATGGGCCTGTTGCATGCAAGAGATTACAAGCGCGCGAATAGACGTTTTAGAGGTTAAATGACCGCAAAGTGCGATGGTACTTGCAAAAAAGTCCGAAATAGAGCTCCTGACTGCGCAAATTGCGTGTTAGGACGCGCTTTTTCAAATTTCCGCGTCTGGGGGCAGTTTTCTAATCACCGGAAACGAGCAAACGGCGGGCTCGGTGATTTCCGGAAGATGCCGAGTCGTGTTGTTGTTGTTATTTTTTCCTTCAGTTTGTTTACAAACCCAACGTGATCTCTTATAGTGGTCCATATACGCTTTATGCGGTAACCAAATCGATCAACTTTTAAATATCCAACGCAATCCTTCTACATTTCATTTCACGATATCACGAGCTCCGATTTTTAGGTTATGTTGTCAGTTTTAGTTGACCGGAAATAGCCGCGAGTTGCCGTTAATTGTTTCCGTTAGAAAACTGCCCCCAGACGCGGGAAATTTGAAAAAGCGCGTTCCTAACAACGCAAATTGCGCAGTAAGGAGTGTATTTCAGACTTTTTTAATGTGACCATCGTAATTTTCGTGTCATTTAACCTCTAAAAAGTCTATTCGCACGGCTGTATCTCTTGCATGCAACTGATAGACAAAGCGATAGACAAAGAAGACAATTGGAAAGTGAAGGGAGCCTGTAGGTGGAAGCAGGTGGTTGCGATGGATAAAGGACGTAACTAACGGAATCCACGAGAGACCCAACAGTTAGTCCATCATTTTCCATCTTAGTCCACAGCAACCGCACCCGTTTCAACCAAAAGGATTACTTCATTTTCCATTTATCTTCTATATCTACCGCTTTGACTATTAAAACTCTGACTTATAAAACCGACTCATGTCGTTCGAATTCGAACCCTCCAGAAAAATTCTCTAGGTATCCGCCAATTCGTTGGTGGCGTTAAGACGCGTCGGTTGAAATGATTCGTCACGGTTCCTGGCGTGGTCACAGTGGCGTGCGATGAATCGAATCGATCTCTAAATCTCGAATTCATTGACTTCCGTGACGTCCAAAGTGGACCTCGAATCTAAATTGAATCTCAGCAGATTTTGAATTTTTAGCCAAAAAGAACTATATAGCTCCTGCGCGCGAGCTGTAAGAATCGGTCTAAACCGAAAAAATTGGCGAAATTCAGAAAAATGAAAGCAGGATCCTTTTTGGAGAGAAACCCGATACAGCAAGCGAAAGGATTCGATACAGCGATCGATAACTATATCGACTGCGGTGTATTTTCCAAAAAAGGATCCTGCTTTCATTTCTCTAAATTTCGCCAATTTTTGGTTTAGAATAATTCTTTAGGCTCATGCGCATGAGTTTCATTTTTCTGACATCTTTGATCGATTACATTGGGATTAAACCCATATTTATTACATTCCATATGCCTTTTACCTCAAAGTTAATTATTAGCTTGGGTCCTTGACATTTTTGGAAGGGGCCGATCAGCATTGTGGGGGGAGGGGGGCCCTATTTCCGCCCATGTTAACCATCTGCTCAAAACTGGGGCACTCACCTTAGAAAATCTAAATAAAAATGCAAAGTCACTCAAAACACACATTAGCGAACCTAGCGGCCATGTTGCAAACTGGTTGAACAAAGCAGTTTACATTATCAGCCACGCGAGCGCGCTACTCGGCCAATTCGGCTATGATGAGCAAAAATAGCCGCGGAATGTTCGAATTGCGAAAATTCCCTGACTTTCACCAGTTTTCAATCGAATTCCCTGACTTTTCCCGGTTTTCCAGACAGTGATCAAATTCCCTGATTTTTCCCGGTTTTCCCGGTTTTCCAGACCTGCAGACACCCTGGCATGAGCTTGAGTTCTATTTTTGGCTGAAAATTCAAAATTGACAGAAATTTTTGCCAATATCGATGCGATATATCGCCCGCCAGTTCGACCACACCGGAAACCGTGACGAATCACTCAACATGATATCGGCTGGGTAGAACTTAATCACGGAAGTTTGTAGGGAAGCGAGACTGCGGTTCAGTTCTGTTCGGTTCAGTTCGGGCCCCCTCCATCATCAACATGAAGGCAGGCGGGAGGCGGGAAGCACGCCGGCAGAATTTAATTTCGGAGCAGGTCGAGCCTAAAGTATTATGCCGAGGGACCTTTGGATCTCTCGGATACCATCAATAACGTTTCGAAAGCTTCGCTCCCGGAGATATGAGCGGGTTTCTTGATTTCGAGCCGGACTCGCCGCCCGCCCGCCCGGCCTGGGCCAAAGCTCCCCGTCTACGTGATCGTAACCGAGAACTCGTGACCGCCCACGCCGGGTTGAAAAAATAATTAAATACCATAAGGTGCAGTCGGATCACCCCGCCCGAAGCCGACCACCCTTCCTCGCACCGCGAGGAATTGGGAAATCTGGCCGCGACATTTGCCGGTCGAGTTTCTTGTAGTTTTCCGGTTAGTAGTTTCGACCAGATCACCAAAATTCTATAAACAGGATGTCTTTAAACTTGGGAAGGAAAAAGTCTGTGACTTTTCCACGTTTTCTCTGACAAATCTGACTGAGGCGTGTCCAGCAATTCGGCAACACAGGATGCCCTCCATTTAAACCTATGCTAAGTAATCGATTCTTGTAGGAGAACCGGGCCCCTCCAAGCATCGATACATTTCCATAGGTTTAAATGAAGAAAAGACAATGTTGCCAGTTTCCTGGATCCGCCGATGAAAACTGATCGTTCCCTGACTTTTTGCATCAACGAACGGAGGCTTGAGTCAATGGGAGCAGTTGGACTTGAAGTAGTAACTTTTAAAGCTTAAATATTTATTGATGAATACTGAAGTTGGTCGTTCACACGTGGCTTCGTCGGTTTTCTCGTAACTTTTGAGATTTTTCCTGACTTTTTCCCGGAACTTTTGGAATTTCCGAGAATTCCCCGAATTTTGGATTCCGGATCTTTTGCATTTTTCGGAACATTCTTGGAACTTTAGGAAAAATCTAAAAAGAATTCCGGAACTTTTGTCGGTCACGGAATGGGAGCACTGCGGGACTTTGACAACCCTGTCCGGGAGGATTTTCACAGACTCCGAAAGAAAAGGGACCGCGGGGGCAGTTTGATTTTTTATTTACAGGGTCGAGGAGTCGGAGGAGTGGTTTCGTTACTCGGTGACCTTTAACGTGTTTTAATCTCGACTCCGGACTCAAACTCGACCGATTTGTATTGGGCCGCGATTTAGCGTGATCCGCCCCCCCCCCTCCCCGCCCACGACCACCGGCGCCCGTGAAAAGAAGCCATTCAAAATTGACCGCGGGAGGGGCACTAACAACGGACCCTTTCAACTTCCTTTGAGTCTCGCCTCCCGCGCGAGCCTTGTTCACGTGTAAATTTAATTGGAAAAAATTTCCCTCGTTCCGTCGCTCCTCTCACGCGGGGCGTAACTTTTTTTGGGAGTTGAGTCTTATTGTCCGTATAACTCCATGCTTGCCGAGGCTCACGTAGAATTGAGATACGCCCTTACGTCAGAAGAGCCGCGATTTGTTCCGCGCAACCCGGCTCACAGTGGATCGAGTCAATGAGAGAGGTTGGACATGAATGTTCGGACTAAAAAGACTGCAAGTTTTGATGTTCATAATGTCGAATTTTTTATAATTTTTCAATAACTACGGGGTGCTTCTTGAATACAATGGAGAATTTGCAGGTGTCAGAAATGTGATGGATTTCGTGTTTAAATGGAAAATACTGAGTGAACTGAACGCTAGGACACCCTTGGTTCATGAATTGAACAATTATTAGAGAAGATATGACAAAATGGTCTTATCTGCTGAAATACATGCGTTTTAATGGGAAATACAGCCAGATAAAGTCATACTAGGCGGCGCATTTTCTTACTTTTAAATCTATTTTTATATTATTTCCCATAGCCGAAAAAAATTATAAAAAATACTGCAAAATGAGCTCTTTAGGTCCTTTCAGATGAAGCAATAAAAAATTTTCGTGTAAATTCTCCATTTACGAGAAAACCCATGGCACCAGTTTTAAAACCGAAACGTGCTGTGTTCTCGGAGTTGTAAGCTTTTGAAGTTAATTTCCACGTTTTTTCAGGCTGCTCCCACTCCCTTGCTCGTCTGTGCGCTTCACCGGGTGAAATTTTACCTTGATCTGCGTGCGGACGAAACAATAGGAAAAATAAAATCAGACCGCGAAAAGCAGATCCGAGTCACATGCGCCGTTGCCAAATTTCATCTAATAATTATTGTTTTCTAAAGGTGAGCGATCGAGCGGATTCTCTTGAAAATTTCAAGGAATTTACCTCGCGTTACAGATAAAATCCCTGAAATTTTTGAAAGAATCTACACCACCATTCATCCGCTCAAAATGATCAATCGTCCGATGAAATTTGGAGTTGGGTGATGTGACTTGCTTCTTTTCAGCTACAAGCAGTCTAATTAACCTTGCATCACTATCACTCTTGTCAGATTGTGCTGCAAATTCAGCATTTTTCCATATTTACACCATGTAAAATATAACCTCATTATATCGAGCCACCTAGCAACCTTCTTCTTCCATGCCTCGCGATTGTAGTGAGGCTCCAACAGTAAATCATAAATGGTTGGAAAATTAATAGGTCCACTTCAAACATCATCTCTCATAGTTATGAAAAAGTTGCACTTAAATGAAGTTTCACGGACGGATCAAGATGTCTTTCTCGAGTAATGTTACATTTACGCCCCCGATCCTTTCGAACACGTTTCATCGGAACACAAATTCTGCTGAAAGTCCGTGGGGAAATCGCCGAGCGGAATTCGGCAACTATGCGGAATTTACAGCTCAACGGTAACAAGACCTTGTTGACCCCGCTCACATAGAGTGGCGATAATTTTCACCTCAACAGACAGGTCTTTACGATTCTACGTGCTGTTTTTTTAGAACACTGGATCCATTCCAGACTCCAAATCACGAATCTCATTAAAATTTTCCGCTTCGGAGTTCGGATCCTCCTGAAAAGATTTCCAGAAAGTACAATGGTCATGTCTAGCTACCGAATCAGCAAGGAACTCACTTTTACAACCTCAATCCTCAATTCTCCATTATTTGCTTTTTTTTTGCATGTGCTCAGCACGTTTTTGTTCCGGAGGTAACCAGAAGATATGATACACTGGCGTCATGCGCACTATTATGCCCCCGTCCTGGGAAAATATTTCTCTCATACAAAAGGGAGAAGAAGAGAGTTTTTGTGAAAGATATACGGGGGTGAAAGATGTACGGGGATGAAATATTTGAAAGTACTGAGTTTTAAATTGTCATCGTGATAAGCTGGTCCGTTTCCAACAAGATCGGTGTAAGGATTGTAACGATTTGGCACGTGTAAAAGTTGCGATGACAGCAAAGTATTGTTGAGCTAGCAATAATTCTTCAGACGGGTCACATTTTTTCGTTCATGAAAAAAAAAAAAAATTCAAAACCTTGATTTAAAATTATGGTTTGGAAATTTCGCGTGGGAAGACTTAGAAATACGCGGGTTCCAAAAAGTAGCTGTACTGCCTCCTCATGCCAAAATTATCACAAAAGATATCATACAATCAGGGAAGTGGTTAAGATACTACGACAGTTTGGTTGGATAAAATGATAATTTTTATGAGTACGTACCGTTTATGACTAAGAATTGAGAGTGGAAGAAAATTATTGGATGTTTCAGACAGTTTGGTTTCTTGGATCTTCAACTTTCGCTAAAAAAAATCCCAGAGGCGGTTCCAGCAGTATGGCAACACCGGATTCCCTTCATCTAAACCTATGTCAAATGATCGATTCTTGTCGGAGCACATGGCTCCTCCAAGGATTCCATAGGTTTAAATGGAGGGAATCCGATGTTGCCAAATTGCTGGATCCGCCAATGAAAAAGCCGTAGTGTGTCTGCAGTGATAAGATATTCCACTCACCTGAAACAGAAGAAAAGAAAAATCAATTGATCGATCATTACTGAAATGCTAATGTTACAAAATACAAATTAAAAGTACCTATTAATTGATCGAGTAGTTATGTAAGACAATTTGTGCATATTAAAGGAAAGCCACTCTAATAAGATAAAACAAAGCACAGTTTGGTGTTTGTAATCACTAGTCTGTGTTTTGTTTTATCGTACTCGAGTGCCTTTTCTTTAATATAACCTTACTTTACCATTTGACTGCGATTTAACACAAAATCCAAGGTATAGAAAATGTTTGACCGATTTCTCATACTGACTTCGTTTATTTTTTTTTCCATTCTTTTTTTTCTTCTGTTTATTCATTTATTTTTTTCTTCTTTCTTTTTTTCAGTTGGCAATACTGGCAAGTTAACAGCACTGATTATTTTCGATTACGAAGTATGTAAACAATTGATTCTACCTGAGTCAAGCTGCCTTACCTATAATCAATATTTATAATGGATTTAAATAGCGTATACAATTACAGCGTTGCCAACTCTGACTTCCGGGGTTACCCACCTGTCCTCATTATTTTCAACGAAAGAGATACTTCTCCAAAGGTCTATAGTAATGCAGCTTGTGGAAGAACTTAACCTCCGGTGGAAAATAAAGTTGGCAGCGCCGGTTTTCGGCGATTAAAATGTGTGTAAAACAACCGATTCTACCTGAGTCAGGCTGCCTCACCTGGATTCGATATTTATAATGAATTTATATAGATCGTTTTCGATACATCAAATAGGTGAGATTGTATCGATATCGATTGGTTCAACATGTAAACATAGCCTCAAAAGTCAATCGAGTAATCTGAGGAAACGGGGTTTTTCTGATAGATTTTTGATTCTTGTGAGTACTAAATGGCATCGCAAGGTGAAATAGTTAGGAATTTTCCCATTTTCACCTTTTACGACTGAAATCCTGAAAGTTTTGTTGGAGGTTATGTTCTATTGTTTGGAACCAAACGATACATCGAACCACTATCGAAAACGATCTATGAAGTACAATCAGCGCTGCCAACTTTAACTTTCGGAGTTATCCACCCGCCTCGTTATTCTCAATGAGAGAGATGCTCCTCGGGAGCTTATTAATGCAGATTGCGGGGTAACTTAACTCGCGGGAGGAGATACTTGGCGCGTTAATTAGTCACCTGTGGGTAAAACGGTCGAGGGCAAACAACCGGGGAAGAACAGAGGGCGAGGGCGCGAAGATGGAGGTCAGCGAGACAAGGTGAGAGCGGGACGCGAAAACCGGGAGACGGGCGGCGAGAGAGAGAAGGGAGCAGGAAGAAAAAAAGATAAATAAAAATTGGCAAGGAGTGGTTGGTTTGTCGGGGTGGAAAACTCCGGGCGGGAGCGGCGGGGAGGAGACGAAGGGGTCAGAGCAAGCCTTTAGCCAATCCATCATAGCGCAAAGAATGATTAATGATAGTCTTGGAATTATGCTCGTATGCGGCGTTGCTGAGTCGCTACGGAATTTCAAAATAAAGCCGGAGAGTCACTTTGGTCGGGATTTTTAGTTTTCCATGCACATGAACTTTCAAGAATGAAAATGAAATCCGGGGTGCATTCCACCACGGAACCAAATTTACCTCCGGTAAACCCAAGCTATATGCACGGAGAAATAAACTTCGTGCGTGGGACGCGAAGTTTAGGTCATATGAATCTCTGAAGTTTTCGGATTGAGCATCTGAACACTTTAGGTCTAGCTGTCGAGGCTCGGATCACACATCTGAAACTTCAGTTCTTACATCTGAAGTACTTCAGATGTGAAAACCGAAGTTTTTCGGATGTGAGAACCGACGTTTTTTGGATGAGAAAACCGAAGTATTTCAGATATAAGAACTGAAGTTTCAGATGTGTGATCCAAACCGCAGCAGCTGGACCTAAAGTGTTCCGATGCTCAATCCGAAAACTTCAGAGATCCATATGACTTAAACTTCGGGTCCCACGCACGAAGTTTTTTTCTCCGTGTGAAGAAATAATGAAATTCGTTTCGTTTGAGCGGAGAAAACTCCGCTTAAAGAGTTCATGCGGTTGTTTTTTTTTTGTTACATAATTTTATTTAGTTTTCTACAACACTACGTCCTATTTACAATGAAGGTATCTATTTTAGTGGCGAGGCGTGAATGATCGATTATCGATATTTTTTCATTTAAATGTACGGTAAAGAATTGATTGTTAAGGTGTTCGTCCCGAACACCCCGTTTATCGATCCTAATCCCTAGGTTTAAATGGCAGATCAATCGATATATTGCAAAGCACGTCACGCCACTGATCTATTTGCTAAGATTAAATTTATGATTACGGGGTTACCGTTCTGCGACAGCGGAATTCACTCCACAAAAAGCGTAGATTCCACTGTGCATCCTGATCACTGAGGTTACATTTGGAAGCGATGAAAGTTCAAGAGTAAAACCCACTCTAAATTCCACTCAGAGAATTGTAACTGTGTGGTCAACGTCGCGTTTCGGCTAACAAAAACTGGACCACTAAGGTTGAAGAAAAAACACCATCAGATTTGTTTCCTTTTTCGAATTTCACTCGGAGCATCAGGACTATGTTTGCTATAAGAAACTACTACTTCTGGATCATATTAAAATTGTATGACTATTATGCTGTTTCACGGATGAACGAACGCAACGCCATTCCTAAACTAGACAATTGACTTAGAAAGTTCAATTTTTTAACAGGAATGTAGCTGGTGATTTTTGTACGAAATCAGAAACAAATCAAGAGACATTTTCAGTTGGAAATGTTCAACGGTTTTTACTTATGAAAATACTAGGGGAGAAAGGAAATTTTACAACATTCCAATGTAGTTAATTTCTTTCCTGCTACCTTTTTTGCTTTTGTTCCAGCCAGGGATGGGCATGTAGCTGGCCTAGTAGTCTTCCTACCTGTGTTCCTTTTTCAATTGAGGCCCTGATGTGCCCATCTTTGGTGTATTTTTTAGTATTTTAAAATTCGACTATAGCTACAAGATTAGACTTTGTAGCATACGCTACTACTTATTTGATTTCTAAAACACATCCCTAATTGAATCATCCAAAATAATGACTGTTATTTGACCGCTGAATGTTAAATGTTTGATTGTTGAATGTGTTTATGAGATAGTCTGGCTGATTGCCACCACCGTCCTAAATTTTCGAAAATCAAGGTAAATTTTGCTGCATTGTGAAGATTTTTACTAAGTTATTCAGGAGTTGCAGCGTCTTGTTGGTAAATTTCGTGGAAATACTCCTTTCTTAATGATTGTGGCGCATGCTACCCTAAATTTACGCAAAATCTTCTCTCAGTTTCTTTAGTGCTAGCGTAACGGGATATGTTACAGACTCATAATTAGAATCGACTTGACTAATGAGTCTGAAGTTTCACTCTAAAAATTGAGATTATGAATTATCAGCATGAGAGAACAATCGCAACGCTTATGCAAGGTACAAAAATAAACACAGCAAAACATGTTTTCTCATCTTTGTACGTAGAATTCGGTGCAATTGATTGAGTATCTCTTCACTTGACTAAGAGGTGAGGAAACATCGTTTTTATGTTTGAAAATTAGAACCTCTCATTCTCAATGCAAACCAAAGTTTACTTCAGTCAAACCGGGTGTTAAACTAATTTTGGTATGCTTCAATTGCCTCATATAAGAACGTTCCTCTATATGCTTAATTGCTTAGTTGTGCATAAACATATGACTGACACTGTTCAGGCACTAAGCGCAGACGAAATATTTGAGAGCTTTGAAATTGTATCTTTAAGGAAAAGATTCTATGGGAGTAAACTAAGACAAAGCGATGCTACAGATCGACTGATTTAGTCATGTTTGTTTTAGATCATGTTATCAGATATAACAGGTACTCTGACATTTCAAATGTACGTCTGTTGGGCATTTTGACCTATCACCATCAACTATTCGAGAGCAGACATAATAAATAATCATTAATCGACCAAGACCAAAGTCACCGGGCTGATTATTTAAATTGATGGGCAAGGCGGTAAACGAAGAGGACAAAGTGAAAATGGAGCAAACTTAATCATTTAAAAGAATCAAGATGCAAACAACGGGATTCTTGTAAACTACGGGATGAAATGACTATATAACCATGGGGACTCTCGTGGTTTGCTGTTATTTAATTCATCACTTCCCCCTTCCTTCGTCCATCGCATCCACTTGCTTCCACCACTGGGATCGCTCCATTTTCTTTTAGCCTTCATTGATCATCCATTCATCTATCAATGTCAATAATCATATTAGGACTCCGGGTGTAAACCAGTTGCACGAAAAAACAATACGGAGTGTTAGAATAATTGCTCCAGCAGGCAGAAAGTTCCTTCTATTTTTCGACTGGGTAATTTGCACTCCGGAATGACGAAATAGTTGCTCCAGTAAGCAGAAAGTTCCTTCAATTTTTTGAGTAGGCAATTTGCACTCCGGAAAGTTAAAACAGTTGCTCGTGCAGACAGATAGTTCCTTCAATTTTTCGAGTAGGCAATTTGCACTCCGGAGTGTTTAGATAGTTACAAGCTTTCACGGAACTGTGTGATAAACGAATAAAACACGGTCCATAGGAACGTATACAATCGTTGAATACGAGATTAGAAGGAGACCTGGCGGCGATGTTGGCACAAAGAGAGCCCGGTACGGCGCGGTTAGCTGCACGTTGGCGCGGGCGATCCGCTCCGGTCCGCGAATCAATATTTGGTTCTCGACAAGGAACCGACAAGGAATGCGCTCCACGCGAGGTGCCGACGGCCCAGGTCCAAGGTGCACGTCATGTCCCGCCCCGCTGGAGAAGGGCGCCCGAACCGAAATTGATGCACAAGAATTAGGTTATGTTTTTTCAGGCCCATTCCTCTTTGAAACCCTTCTGAAAGACCCTCGCGGGATCAATACTCCCACCTTTAAGAAAATTAGACATTCTGTGCTGAGAATAAATTGAGAGGCTTGGAGGACAAGGCGCATAAGTGCAGTTTTTGAAAAGATTGAGATAGTCATGATTTCAAGTAAAACTACAGTTCCAATGCTAATACTGCAAAACAAATTGCTCCAAAATTCCAATTTTTAAGCATCAAAAAGTCAGTTTGAACTTTCTTTCCGCCATGAGGATCCATGCATTTTCAAAACTTCAGACACGTATCTCTCGAAATGGCAAAAACTGCACTTATGCGCCTTGTCCTCCGAGAGCCCAAGCCCCTCAACAATGGTCAAATTACGATTTTAGTAATTTTTAAGTCGATTCATTCATAAACAAGGAATGTTGTCACGACTAAATATTAAGTTGCAACACTCTTCAAAACTCGTTCATTCATTTACTTAAAATTAAACTGGCATGTGTATCGATATAGTTCCGCCTATCATTCAGCAAAGAGGAAATTTACCTTTACGTAGACATCATCCTGTAGGCAACTAAATTATTCTATTTTTACCGCTCCCTTCATTGCCAATGTGATTCGGTTCAATTAGCCTAAAACATCTAATTAATGTGAGGAGCTCCTTCGGCTGGATATATGATTTCTATTAATACCTATTCCTTCATTTCCAATGGAAAACAGTACGTAGTTACTGTAAGAGGAATAAGATACAATAGCGGCTCCCATTTTCGTTGTTGGAGATCTCTATAGGCTTGACGGGGTCGCTAGCGCTCCTAGTAATTATGCCGATTAGACTACTTTCTGCGATTTGGACCTACAATATCCACCTCAGTTTACAAAAAACGGATGTACGTGCCATTAGTTTTCCGATGCACGGGAGTGTTCTTGAATTTTAGTTCCCAATTGCAAAATGTGTTCAAATTAAGGGTTCAATTCTTACGTCCTCTCTTTCAATTCCTCATTCTCATAGAAACGTTTTCTTATACTCGTCTCTGAATAATTTTTAGTGGTTTCTTGCTGCAGTGACTTCCTACCTCGTTAGTATGTGCTTTACAGATCTTCCTTGCATTGTAAAGTTCAAAGTTTATTTCAATTAATGAAAGGACAATCAAGAGGGAGGTAATAGGCATAATAGGTCGCCTCTAGATGCAATTAGTATATTCCTCAGCGCGAGAAGACACTGCCAAGAGATGGTTTTCTTCTGGGATCAGTTCTTTATCTCAGTGTAGGACTGAAATCAAACGGCAACTATGTGTAGAGGGTGGGAAATCCGGAAATGGGGTACATTCTGTACCAACCTTTTGGATGCTCCATGGAATAAATCGATGGGAACGTATATTTTTAAAAACATTTTCGTCGCTTTTGGTAAAAAAAAAAAAAAAAAAATCTACAGAAACGTGGATTATTCACGTAAACAAGGATGAAGGAGAGACCTGGCACAACGTGACGTGACTTAGCAGTGAGGTTGTGGACCTCCTTCAAGACCGACTTGAGCATTAAGACTAAAATCTCGAATCTCGGGATTAAATGTTATATCTTAATGCCAAAAACACGAATCTCAGTATTCCCGCAGGAATTCCTGGCGGTTTTAACAAATGTTACAATGCTGATAAAGTCTGTAAAAGAATCTAATGTAATATAAAGACAATTCTTGAGAATTCATACCTTTCTATTGAGAATAATGTAGAATGTGGACAGTTTTTTCACTGTTCTGAAAAATTGTGTTTTCCAATTCACGCAGATTACACAGTAACGCAATCGAATCCATATTTTAAGTGAAATTCCGATAGAAATCATACATCATAACGCTTTAATTCGGAGAGCGGCTTATAATTGAATCTCTAAGTTCGAAAAACGACCCTTCTCGTAAAAATTCAATTTCTTAGGAGACGATAAAAACCGTGTAACCGCCAGAAAAGGAATGTTTTTACGCAACGGAGAAGCATCGTAATTATTAAACATCGTATTTTAAAATTTAGAATCACCGTTTCTAGGCGTTTCTTAGCCTCCTGAATGTATCCCCATTTCAATAAATTTCATGAAATTTCGTGAAATTTCACTCGAATAAATTTCATGAAATTTTCCATCTCTGTTCGCACGGTAGTGTAGAGTAATGCTGCCACGATGTAACGACCAAATGACGTCGGAGCGACGAACGTGCAGCAGCGCACCCAAGTGCATCCGCGTGCAAATTCTGTAGCCCCCCTCCCTCCGGGGGGTTCCACGCCCTGACCGAGAACAGGGAACATGGGAGTGGGCGCCCCTTGGCGAAGCTATGTGTCGAGAAGATAATGAAAGTACAAGCGCGCTGCTAATGATTTGTTAAACGAGTATCATGATATGTCAAGCATCCCTGCCCCCACCACCCGGCTCTCAACCCCACTCCCCGCTCGCGAGCGGAGCCAGTCCTCTGCTCGGTCTCGGCAGCGATGCCCCCACTCCTGTGAGTTATACATCCCGCCCGCCGCCGCTGCACGACATGCAACGCAACCCCGTTGTCAGGCTCGACTTGTCGGGCGCTTTTACGCTTTTTCGCCCTCCGGCGAGGGACGGGGAGTTCCGCCGTTCGACCGACCGTTGTGGCTTAATCCTGGTCTGATGGACCCAGGTCCAGTGGTGTAGACAAGGGGAGGGGGGGTCTAGGAGAGCTGGACAACCCCCCCCCCCCCTTTTTTTTTGAAGAATTAACTACGTTTTAATTTTAACTACGTTTCGTAATTTTAGAACTACAGAAGGGCTTATACGAAATCGTCAGAAATAGACGCTCCCTGCCTCCCTATCGCAAAACGAGACTCAATTAAGAAACGAGCTGACCGTTGATGTCGCCTTAAAAACAGCGAATTGGCGATTTGAGCTCCAGCAGACTCGAATAGTTGCATCCGGAAGAAATAATTCCTCGATAATTATTTCCCTTCAACTCACAATTATGATGTACAAGAACAGTTTTTTCTTCTCTAAAAAAACATGCTTTTAAAAATACGCACTTTCGCAGCCTTATCATCGATTCGTAGTCCCTAACTTCGTAGCTTACTGGAAAAAACACATATTGGATTTAGAGTCCAGACTCTTAATAACATCGACAAGAACAAATACTCTTGATTCAATCGGATTTTTGCTTAAACCAAGAACCAAGCCTCTTAATTCGAAGGGATTTCCTTTTGATTTAAGCTTCAATTTGATTGAATCAAGAGTACTTTTTCTTGTCAATGTTTTCAAGAGTCTGGACTCTAGATACAATGTGTTTTTTCCAGTGATTTGTAGTCCCTAACTTTGTAGCTTGAGTTACGGTCCGTGGCAACTACGGACCTGCGAAATATGGCACATTCATGACTCGTCGGCTCGCAATCCTTGGCTGAAACCGGGCATTCCTTCACCATCCAACAAGCTGACCTTCCTCACAAAACTCCGTACGAATGACCGTACATTCGACATCTGCCCGCAGTATTTACACGGGACTCTCTCCGAACACACATCTCGCGGGGAATGTTTCCAAAGTATCTTCAAAGCACGCGATGCAAAGTTAAAAGCGAGCTCCGTCCGCGACCATCCATGCAAAGGCGGAAGAAGCCTGCGGCGAGGCGAGACAAGCCCCCCCCCCCCCCTCATCGTCCGACACCCTCCCCCCCTCCGAGGGAAGTCCTTTGCGGGCTACGGAAGCGGCGCGACTTTTTCGCGCTATTAGGCATGCATTGTTCGCCGGGGCTCACACGTGTTGCGCGACCGCTGATACGCGGCACTGCCGTGGCGCACAGTGGATCCTGACAATCAGAGAGGTCGGACTGGACTTAAATTTTTTGCTAAAACTGAAAATTTTGATGTTTACTTAGTCACGATGGAGATGTTGCATGTGTGAAGAATTTGCGATTTGACTGTTGACCCATGTGTAAAAGTTCGCGAAAAACACGATGTAGCCACTGGTTATCTCTGAAATTAACTCCCAAGCTCAAAAAAAGCTCTCAAGTTGAGGCCAAAATAGAGGGATATCCCACGCTATCCTGAGAGTACACCTGTACATCAAGACAAACCCTCCATGCAAAGATAGGGAGCAAATACATTAGCAAGGTTGCCATGTTTTCGGTTTTGGAGTCCCCAAATAAAGTGGCAGCCCTGTCAATGTAAGTGCTCCTTATCTTTGCATGGAGAGTTTGTCTTGATGTAGAGTTGGACTCTCAGGATAGCGTGGGATATATCCTCCATTTTGGCCTCAACTTGAGAGCTTTTTTTGAGCTTGGGAATTGATTTCAGAGAAAACCAGTGGCACCATCGTGTTTCTCGCGAACTTTACGTGAGAATCAACAGTCGAATCGCAAATTCCTCTCACATGCAACATCTGCATTGGACGTATGTCTATCAAACAGAACTATGTGCAGGTGGGAAAAGTAGGGTCTGCTCGTTAGTGCTCCGGCCATAAGAACGAATGGGAAATGTAAAGCACCAGTGACGAAGCCGTCGTTGCGGCTCCTCGTAGTGATCATTAACTCATGAGCCCTGTTCAAAACGCTCCGGACACATGCCGATGGCTCATATACTTTGCACATAGTTCCGTTTGACAGGTTGAAGGACATTTCGACGACGATTTTTCTTCCGCACACCGCACGCTTCTAGTAGTTTATGTCCACGCGTTTTTTCGGCAGGGGAGCTCGTGCCGTAGTACCTTGATTTATTTTGCGAGGAAAGCTTCGTACTCTCAAAGGACGCCTATCATTCTTAAAATGTTGGAGCGCCTTCAATTTCGTTTGATACTGTGCAACACCTCTAATGTGGAATAGTTGCTTGAGGCGCCGTGGCACGCTGCGGTGCGGCGGGCGCGGGCGGCTGGCCAACTCCCAACGCGCATTGGCGCCTACAAACCTAAGGGGATACTCCAAGCGTTGCACAATGCGTGAAGTATCCCCTTAGGTTTGTAGGCGTTAGTGCGCGTTTTGCGCCGCCGCGCCGCGGTAGCACTAGCACACCGCTCCGCTCAGTGTGGCTCTATATATTTATAAATCAAGCGGGTTTTTCAGCTCTTGATTTTAAATTTTTGCACACTCTGCATGGATTTTCCTCATATAAATTGATGAAAAAAAATATGTATTTAAGGAAAATATAAAATGTGTTTTGTAAATATTAAGGTGGTTCCGTGTCAAATTTAATGATCTCCAAAGCTTTTTAATTATTTCTTTTATATTTTGTGCTTTTCCTGTGCTGCAGCGTGTGTACGCGCAACCAAACGCTTAAAATTGGACGTATTTGACTCTAAAAGATCGATGTACATACGGGTTAAAACTAATGATTGCAAGCTTCTTGGGTTTTTCCCCATTTTTATTCATTTTTGTATAGTTTCTTTCAACACAAATCTTGTTTTCCGCGTGGACGTAAACTACTGGACAAAACAGGTGCGCGGACCAAAAATCGTTGACGGAATGTCCTGAAACCGTTTGACAGAATGTAAAATCCCGCTTTTCCAATTCAGCAAATGGAATTGTGAGCCAACTGAATACGGTAACAATGAGCCATGGGCATGTGTCTAGAGCATTGTGAACAGGGCTCATGAGTTAATGCCCACTACGAGGAGCCGCGACGACGGCTACGTCACTGGCGCTTTATATTTCCCATTCATTCTTATGGCCCGAGCACTAACAAGCAGACCCCATCTTTCCACCTGCACATAGTTCTGTTTGATGGAAATACGTCCAATTTAAATTTTAAAATGTCCTTCTAGAGGAAAATTTCACGAGAGAAGGATTGAACCACTTTTAGAACCACAAAATTTTGTATAAACGGAGTTATGCACGGGAAAAAAAACTTCGTCCCTGAAGTTTTCGGATCACGTATCTAAAAACTTGAGGTCCAGCTGCCGAAGTTCGGGTTAGACATCGAGGCACTTCGGTATGTACCGGAGTACTTCAGATGTCTGACCCGAACCTCGGCAGCTGGACCTTAAGTTTTCAGATACGTGATCCGAAAACTTCAGAGATCCATATGACCTCAACTTCGGGTACCACGCACGAAGTTTTCTTCTCCGTGTGAGATCTTGAAGTTTCCAAATTTTGTGTCCGATCTCTCCGATCGACTCGATCCACTGTGCGGCAGCACGCACCAATCACAGCGAGCGCAGAGAGCTTTCAACCTGAGACAAGGGCGGGTCGATCGACGTAGGTCAGGGTTCGGTTCTCGCTGAGTCGGTCCCGAGCAGAGACGGTATGTTTCGTTGCTCCTGCGACGTGAGCGTGCCAGATCCCTGCATGGAGCCCCGGAAAGAATAGATTCAATTGTAAAACAGGGCTCATGTAGAAATGAAGATACGCCCTTGCCGTTGCGTCACAGGAGCGACGATTTTAGAGACTCCGCACCACTACCTGCAAAAAGTATAATATACGGAACATGGAGAAAAAACTTCGTGCGTGGACCCGAAGTTTAGGTCATGTGTATCTCTGAAGTTTTCGGATTGAGCATCTGAACACTTTAGGTCCAGCTGCTGAGGTTTGGATCACACATCTGAAACTTCAGTTCTTACATCTGAAGTACTTCGGTTTCACATCCGAAAAACTTCGGTTCTCACATTGAAGTACTTCAGATGTAAGAGCTGAGTTTCTGATGTGTGATCCGAACCTCGACAGCTAGACCTAAGGTGTTCAGGTGCTCAATCTGAAAACTTCAGAGATCCATATGACCTAAACTTCGGGTCCCGCACGCGCGAGGTTTTTTTCTCCGTGAAGAACCAATTCTAGGATTACGAAATATCTATTCTAGGATTTTGACAAACTTCAAGATAGATGCGAACCTACCTTAAAGTTACTAAATAATACCTACCACATATTAAAAACCCGTTGTATTCTGATTTTTCAACCGCATCGACTTAGTGAAATGATCGATTAATGAATAATTTATTGGGGAATCTGACCCGCGACTTCACTCACAAACGCTCCGCTAGTACGTTATTCTGCCGTGCTAAGGAAGAACGCCGTATAGGCCTTCAGGCGTTGCAAAATTGCCTTCGATAAATACGAATTCACAAGGAAACTGTTGGTCGTTTTTCTTCCAATTTGTAAGGGAATTTCACTGGCAATTTGATTTGGAAGATTTGAAAATTTCAAGGAAAATATTCATAGCTTTCCTCAAAAATCAATGTTTTATAAGGGGAAATTTGGCAACTCCTGATGGCTCATACGGCGTTTTTCCTTGGCACGGCAGTATTCGCTACTTATGTAAACTTGATTTTCCCTAAACTTCCGCTACTAACTTTCAAGTTAATAATTTTACTGTAGATTTAGGTTCACCTTCTAATATTTCCTATTTTTGGAATTTTGGATCTTTGTTTGGGCTTTCAATGTTGATTCAGCTAATAATTTTCCCGCGACCTTGTTGCTCAGCTTCTCTCACTGCGGCCGACCTTTTCTCACTCTCAAAACCTCATATCCCGAGTTAGTTTCCTTCGGTAAAGCAGCTGGATTTCAGCTTTGACCGTGAATATAACAGCATCTCTGCAAGTCTCGCGGAGTGATCGAAAACTTCCCGCGGTTCCGAGCGGAGCCCCGACCTGCCCTGCACGACGGACCAAACTCGGAGTTGGGAATAACTCCGCCGAGATACACTGATAAGGCGGGGGGAGGGGTGCTGCAGGGGGGGAGGGGGAGGCTACCGCACATTTTCTGCGAGGTTTTCCGGCTTCCCGACTGACTCGCTCGCCGAAGGTTTTTGACCGAGGCGGAACCTCCTCCTCCGCCGTTCACCGCATAACACTCACCGCCGCCGCACACTTGACCCCACAACCTCGGCCAAGGCTCAAAATTTGAAAAAAAGATTTTCGAAGAACTCGGTAAAAAAATCGAAATTATGATGGACCAGTCGAAACATTGCGAATTTGAGCATTCTGATACGTGTTTCTTACACTGGAAAAAAAACACACTGGATCTAGAGTCCAGGCTCTTGAAAATATTAACAAGAAAAAGGACTCTTGATTCAATCAGATTTAAGCTTAAATAAAAAGGAAATCCGCTCAAATTAAGAGGCTTGGTTCTTGATTTAAGCTTAAATCTGATCGAATCAAGTGTATTTTTTCTTGTCGATGTTTTTACGAGTCTGGACTCTAGACACAATGTGTTTTTTTTTTCCAATGTAACCAACATTCCACGTGGAGCACAACAGCGCAACGGATGCCACTAAACGCCTAACCGAGATATTTAATGTTTATGAACGCGTAAGTTGAGAGAAAAAATTGGGCACTAAATTCTGAAATTCGCATCATTCGTTTGCCAGATCCGGAAATGAGGGGCAACATTGGGCGCCGCACAATGGATTGAGTCAGTGGGGAAGGTCGGACAAAATTTGGAAACAATAAAAGCTCATAACTCTGTTCATACTAAGCTCCGAGGTTTTAAAAGTGGCTCCATTGGTTTCCTCGTGAAGTCTTCTTCTGGAAGCACCCCTTAAAATTTAAAATTTGACGAATTAAACATTAAAATTTGCAGTTTTAGTTAAACAGAGTGTCAAATTTTTTCTTCATTTTGGGAAATCCTGATGAAATCCTGCTTTGGGACTGCTACAATCCTGATTTCTTTCATTTTTCCAAATCCTGATTATTTGCAGAGAAAAATTAATGTAATGTAACTGCACAAAAATAGCTCGATAAAAACATATCGGATCTGACGGCCGAATTTTCTCAAATCCTGATTTCACGACTAATTTCTCCTCAAATCCTGATCAAATCTGAATTTAATCCTAACCTCAAATCCTGATAGAATCTGGAAAATCCTGATGCTAGACACCTTGTTGAACATTTCACGACCGACTTCTCTGATCGACCTCGACCCACCGTGCGCCGGCAGGAGGGCAACTGTCTCATTTCCCACTTGAGATCCATCGCAACCACCGAAGCGTGGCCACCGGGTGAGATCTGATCAACTGTCCGATTCGCCTTCCTCCCCTTCGTTTCAACCCCTTCGCTGAACCCCTTCGTTTCAAGCACCTTGCGGCCTCGCGGTCGGTCATTGAAACTTTCCGCCCACTACAAACAGACTGGATTCCCATCCTCGCTTCATTCTCTTTTCATAAGGTGTCATCGTGAGAAAGATGAAAGGAGTTCATAATACCTTAAGCAACTATTTTAACAGCCCGGAATGCAAATTGCCTACTCGATCAATTGAAGGAACTGTGAAGTATAAACATAGAAATGCCTCTGTTACCCACAAAGGGTCGTATTGACTGATTTAGTGACTACGTCATTCGATATTCAGGGTTGCCACAAAATTAAGAAAGTGAAATCCCCAGACATTATCCTGATTTTCCTGACACTTTTAAAGTGGATCGTATTGACTGATTCAGTGATTATACGTCATTTGGTATAATTGCGAGCTCAGCAGCCCGATGGTTGAAATTCATGTCGGCCAGCCGGACAGTTCATCTCTTTCATTTATAATTTTAAAGACCCTGAAAAGTCTAGTTTGTTTTATTTTGACCAACAGGCCGCTTTGAAATTGTACCGATATGGAAATACTTATTTGCCTTCAGTTTCCGAGCTATAGGCCAGACAATACTCCCCGAGCAGCAACAGTTATTTATTCAAGAATTTCTCAACGGTCAAGTTTTCCAACGATCACATTTACATTCATCGGATTTCAACCCCGCCATTAAAATCAGTGGCGAAGCATGAATGATCGATTATCGATATTTCCCCATTGGAAGATGGTAAAGAATCGATTTTTAAGGTGTTCGTCGCTAACACCCAGTTTATCGATCCTTTTCTATGGGTTCAAATGGCTGATCAATCGATATATCGCAAGCACGTCACGCCACTTGTAAAAATCCCCTACCATTAAAAGTATTTAGCTGAGCAAGATTGATTAGGCAACAACCGCAACGCAGAGAGGGAAAGCTTAGAAAAAATTAATAGAAATAAATATAACAGCTGCAGTGACGTGAGGATTTGAAGTAAATAAAAAAGGTGGAAAAATCCACCCGCATTTGTTTTTAAAAGTAACCGGAGAATAACAGCAATAAAGCAATCGGATTACAGAAAGGGACTTGTTCCGCCCCATAACTCATTACACTCCATGAAAACGCTGCCAGCATACCGTGGAGAACCGAGTCGTGCACTGATTCAATCATTTTTCGGTGGCGCACAACGGGTCAATTCTATAGGAACTGTAGAAATCTATAAAATGTTCAAAATATAGAAGTGTCAACGTGGAGCCGATGATTTTATTGTAAATTGTTCATCGAAAAACACCATTTAAAATTTTTAAAGGTGACGAAATGATCTTCAGTCGGTCACAAATTTGATGCATGACAATTTTCTGACGGTTCGTCCCACTGCGCGGAGGTTGACAACCGCACAACATAGGTGACGGTCCGAGCACAGCTCAAAATACCGATTCGGATCTGCGTTGCCACAGTGGGCGCGCAATCGACAAAATGCTAGACAACGAAGAAGTACACTAAGGTTCAATCAACTTTTTCGTAATAAAGTAGAAGATGTCTATGGTTCTGGGGTAACTGAGGGACTGAGCACAAATGGCACACAGCAATCTCCTCAACTTCCAAACCACGCTCCCTCTCTTGGCGGATTTTATTTAAAGTTCCGAACCTCTTTGGGAAATTCTGTTTCGGGTTGTCTCGTCAATCAGTAACATCACTGGACACCGTTGTTACCAAATTCGATCAATCAGATCCGTCGGTTTTCGATAGGTCAAACCTTTTTTAAACCCACCTCGCGAGGTTGTACTAAAATCACACACCAACGTTTCGATTCGACGATTCGTTAGTCACCGTATCGGAAGTTCCGAACTCAAATAGAATGATAGCTCGGAGGTTCGGGCACAAAAGTAGTACCGAGCATCTAAATAAAATTCGCTTTATCTCTAATCCCTGCCAGACACGTAGCTGCATAGGCCGCTTATTTGGCTTATATTTCAATAAGAATCTACATCTACACTGGGAAAAACGTTTCGTCTCATTACCTGTGGTGCGGTGTTGTATGTGCCGTACTATTCGGTTCATTTGACTGTGTTTCTCGGTTCACGAAACGTAGTATAGAGACGAGAAACGGTTACCAAAACCTAAAGTGCGGTTACAAGAACCGTAACGGTATTTCGGCCGATACGCGACACCGTACTCCGGCACAGAATTTTTTTCGCAGGACTCCAAGGGTATACGAATATACATATAGACACATCCACGCCTTTGCGCCTTGCCGAGAAGTGTAATTTGGAACTATAATATCTGGCGCAGTTTAGAAACGACGCACGGTGGATCGAAACCTGCAAAAAGTCGGACATGGGCGATTCTCACAAATAGTCATTTCATTGATGTAAATGTCTTCCCAAAGAGTTATATTTTATGATACAGGTATTGGTTTTCAATTTTTTAACCCCAGTTTAACGCACACAGCCTCCTAAAGTGGCTCAGGCGGCACTCGAAAAATGTTGCCTCACTCGGACAAACCGTTCGCCTGTTGGCATTTCCCTCCGATAGATTTCTGACAATTTCTGACTAAAGTAGCTTGTCTCCTCCTTAAGTAGAATATATTTCACTAATAACAAGTTAAAATATCGCTATTTTTATAAGCGGTATTCTTGCTTAAAAGTACCCTTCTCAATACCGTAAAAATAATAATATAGCTAGACTTTTAACTAGCTATTTCAGCGTATTTCAGGAAACCTTTGTATAGCAGTGTTAACTGATCCCTGAAGATTCATTATCAAGAAAAATTGGCTGCCCCAAAGTGCCCTTTTTGGAATAAAGCTTAAATGATTTTGAAAAAGTGAAGTTCATAAAATGGTGGCTCGAGAGAATTCGAATTTCACAGGTCTGTGGCAAATAAACACCGGGCATTTGATAGGTGATCTATATGTAATTTTTTAGTGCTGAGTCCGGAAATGACCTTGGTTTTTTTCCTACAACCCACCGATTTTCCGAAAATTGAGATTTTCCACTTAAAATGGACTTTTCGGGAAATGTGATTTTCCGGAAAACTGGTGCATGGTAAAGAGAAACCAAGGTCATTTTCGAATCCAGGAGACAAAAATACATGAGAAAACATGCCTTGCGTGGTTAAAAAAATGTCCACGTTGTTTTAGATAACGGGGTTTTCCTCTCAAATGTCCTAGTCGACGCATATGATACTAATCCGTTTGTTTTTGCGTCTGAAAAGACGGGAAAATTATATCAAGTTGGAGTCTAATGGAGCATTTTTTTCATCTTCTACTTGATGCTAAAGTAAAAAATGGCCTAAATTCTTTTCTATCTTCTAACTATTTCCCAAAAACTCACGTTTTTTTACATCGATTTTTTTTTTTTTTTTAATGTTTAATTTCTTCGAAAATTAGAAGTTAATAGAGAAAATTGAGGTAATATGAGCTTCAGCAGCAATCATTAAGCCGAAGAAGCTCCATTAGATACCTAAGTATAAATAAAGGCAGTGTACAATGGTGACTCGCGGGCCCCTAATTAGGAAGGCTCGGATAATACATGATTTGTGTTGATTGATGTGTATTTGATTTATATTTTTCTCTCATATTTTTCCCCCTTGTCATTTTCTTTTGTTAGAAAGCTAAAAAGGTGCCCCAGGAATGAAAGGGAAAGGAGATCCTCTGTTTTCCTCTCAACATTTTCGGATTTCTATTAATTCATTTTTTTGGGGGAGAGGAGGGGGAATTGTGAAAGAGATGAGTAATATACGTTTTATATACGATATTTAAACATTTTACGGAGAAAAAAGTCCATTGAACACTTAAAACTCCGATTAAAATGAGTGTAGAAAGTTTAAAACTTATCTGTTGTTAAACAATATCTCTTTATTTATCTGAAATTGTGCCAAAACACATATCTAAACCCAATTATCAGGAAAATAGTCATCAAAAAATGAAATCTGCGACGAAAAATACATAAGAGTCATGTATCCTGATTTGTTTTATGAGCGCAAACACTACGTAAATGAGCAAACCAAGTCGCGTGATGTGCCATGTCCGGCCTGCCCTATGACTCGATCCACCGTGCGACGTTTCAGGTTTACCTTCTTATCAGGAAGGAATTTCCCAGATTATTCTGGTAAAAGTGCTATTTACGAGGGGAAATTTGGCAACATTGAAATGTAGTTACGTTCTTTCGTGAGTGAAACGCCGATAAACGTTAACAGACCCGTTTTCAGTGTATTTTCGGGGTAAATACGGTGGTTTTTAAACGACATGGCAGCGAGAGCGTGAATCATCGTGCAAGCGTTACAAATCTGCGACTCACTTCTCACTTAATCATCCGAACATTTTAATCTCGCGCAAATACTAATTCGCGTCGCGTCTCACCTGCGTTTCAATATGCTTCGGCTTACCAAGAGCCCCCGGCCCCCCTTCCCTCTCCAGCACCCCCCCCCCCCCCCCCACACCACCACGACGCCCAATGGATTTCGCAAGTTAAATACACGCCCTGACACACTCGCTCGGATTCAGTTTGCATCGACTTCTTTTCTTATCCTTTTTTCGACCCCTTCAAGCTTTCAAATGATGCATTAAATAGTTTTCTTTTTACCCCCGTGATTCTTGAAAGTTGGCAACACTGTCTTCCATCCATTTAATAGTTCAGTTACCCGATCAAATTGAGTCATCAAATTGGGCCTCTCATTGGTCGCATCCTCACCTCAGGTCTTTTTCCACCAATCAGAGCTTCAGTTTGATGGCTTAATTTGCTCGTGTAACTGAACCTTCAGTACGCATTGGAAAAAAAAAGTTGATTGAGTCCAGAGTTCAGACTCTTAAAAACATTGACAAGAAAAAATACTCTAATCTGACTCCTTGCTTAGATAAAAAAAAATCCGCCTAAATCAAGAGGCTCGGCTCTCCGATTCAAGGAAAAATCCGGTTGAATCAAGAGAATTTTTTCTTGTCAATGTTATTAAAAGTCTGGACTCTTATAGATAAAAGCGACTTTTTTTTCCAGTGTGTGAAACAACCGAATCTTGAAGAGACATCTTGCCTCACCTACGATCGATATTTTGAATGGATTTAAATTGAGGTAAAACAGTGTTGCCAGATTGCAAAATCGCAACTGCACATTCTAATACTCGAAGAAAAACCTAATATTTTCATTGTAAGGATACACGAGAAATGGTCCACTAAACCATGAACGAATTTTGACTTGCGGATAAATCTGTCCAAAAGTGAATGACGCGTACTGCCGTGCTAAGGAAAAACGCCGTATGAGCCTTCAGGCGTTGCCAAATTTCCTCTGATAAAACACGAATTTCCTGGTAAACCAATGAATATTTTCCTCCCAATTTTTCAGATCATTTTGTTCGCTATTTCACCTGAAGTTCCTGAATATTTCAAGGGAAAATATTTATAACTTTCCTCGCAAAAGAACATTTTATTGAGGGAAATTTGGCAACTCTTGAATGTTCATACGGCGTTCTTCTTTAGCACGGCAGCGTGGAACACACGATGCGCACATTCAAACGCGGAAAAAGTAACCCAGAAACAGACAAATATGCAATTCAAAAAGAGCAACTTTCTCGCAAACGTAGAATCCCCCGGTTTCGCGCCGAACCGAATGATGACGTATACGGCACCAATCAGAAGCGAGCACGGGTTTCTACGATTCCCGTCAAATAACTTTCTACTCCTCATACTATAAGGAAACAATAGGAAAACTATACCTCCAGAATCAACGAGTCGATCTTCATTCATGTTGTCTGTTTACATTAAAATAAGTTTTATTTTAATTAACATCAGTGTAAAATAAGAGGAGTAGTGCCAGAAGTTAAGGGACATTAACATTTTCACTCCCCATTGACCTTAAAAATTCAAATAGTAAGCGCTCTTGGCGAGACCAAATGAAGCGATGGCAGTTTGAAGAGTGCAGTTTTGAAAAAATGCTTGCGACTTAAAATGTTTGTATCATGATTGTATTCATAGATCCGTTAGTTACAACCAGTTTGGTGTATACAAAATTCCAATGTGAACGCAATGAATACATATGATCAGCAAATTTAAATTCACCTTTCGCACATTCTCGGACCAGCATTACCTAATTCGAAGTATTTTATTATGATTCACTTATTCGTCAGTCCCGGAATATTTTCCAGCTTTTGATTATTGGATGTAAAAGGACTTTTTAGCGTTTTTCCGAGAGTAAATACAAAATCCAGGTGGAGTCAAGCCAGCCGTGCATTTTTCCCGGCATTAAGCTGTCCCTCCAGCGCATTTCTGACATTTTGCCATCCATTTTTACGGACATTTTTTTATGCCTTTGATACGGCCGGGCGGCAGTAAAACGCCCGTGGGGCTGCCGTCCCCGCGCGCCCTGCCTGGCGACGGCTAAACGCTTTTCCTTGTTAGGAAATTTCCGCGCGAATCAGGCTCAAGTTAATCGAGCTGTCGGCAACGTTGCCAGACCAACAGGAAATCATAACTTTTCATGGTGTTATCATATGTACTTTCTGATACGAAAGAGCGTCACTACATTTCAATTTTACAAAATTTCCATTCGCCAGTTGAATTTCTACCCGAAAACCTGTGGCAATTATTCAAAGTTGAAGATACCGTTTTTCCTCCATTTAAATCCTTTAAAAATATCGAAATTAGCAGCTTGCCTCACCAAGTCGGGCTGTCGGCAACGTTGCCAGACGAACAGGAAATTATAACTTTTCGTTGTGTTCTCATATGTACTTTCTGGTCCGAAAAAGCGAGGCTACATTTAAATTTTACAAAATTTCCATTCGTCAGTTGAATTTCTACCCGAAAACCTGCGGCAATTATTGAGAGTTGAAGATATCGTTTTTCCTCCATGTAAATCCTTTAAAAATATCGAAATTAGCAGCTTGCCTCACCAAGAATCGATTGTTTTGCACAGTTAAATGGAGGAAAAAAGTGTTGTCAACTTTCAAGGGTCGCCACTGCCGAGAACTGTTGAGCGTTTCCAACTGAAAATTTCTGTGACTTTACTCCTGATCACGCTATAAAAATAGTTGAATTTTGGACGAAGTCCTTAGTGATATTCTCGTGTATTTTTGAATTTCTTAGGACAATTGTGCAATATGGGAATTAAGTTACAGTCCTTCGTCTGGAAAATGGCGTTACGTGTGATTTTTGGACTGGAGATAAATTTAGTTTTTTACCTTAATTTGCATACTTTCATGAGAAATAAAAGTAATCCTTAGAAGACCGGTGCGTTGAAAAGGTGAATAAAGGACAGTAAGTGTTACCTGTGCCTAGGTATTTTCAGTATGTTAGGCTCCGATGCAATCATTCCTCCTGAAAGGTTATCAGGATTGCATTTTAAAAAATGAATGCGTTCTAGCTTATCTTACATTCTTTTTACATAATGATTCAATGATATTTATTTTCTTTTCTCAATTAACCTCGTATACAGTCAAGTCCCGCTGAATTTGCCTAAATTCAAACTGACACTTTATTATAGTTAATACTTCTCTTGTGCTAAAGAAAATCGCCGAATGAACTTTTGGAAGTTGCCAAATTTCCTTCGATAAAACACGAGCTTTCTAGAAAACTTAGGTCTATTTTTCTTCCAATTTGTTTGTAAGAAGTGTGTTCACAATTTGATCTAAGATTTGCGGACGTATCAAGGTTTATCAAGATAAGTCATGGAATTTCTCATTGTTTTATCCCGAAAAATTTAGAAGGTTCAAGCGGCGTTTTTCTCTAGTGCGGAATCATTAATACCTAGAGGTTCATATTCTTACTTGCTAGGCATTTCCTCATATACCGGAATTTAAAGATTTGACTAATTTTTTCTCCTCCTTCTTTTGTCATCTACATTTACTATTTACAACTTAAGGCCTGTCTAAGACAAGGGACAGGAAAATAAAGGACTATGTTCACATTCTAATTTTCTCACAATTTCAGTTTCGTCTAGATGCAACGGCATTAATATGAGACTTGACTAATTGGATCAGTTCAGAATAAACAATATATTAAATAAAGCTGGATGCAAAGCAGATTTAATCCAGTTGAGAAAAGTTTCCCTCACTTCGTCCGAGTAGCTCAGTGCTTTAGCTTAGTTTGGTCGAGTATGAAAGCATTCCTTCGGTATTAGCTGAATGCACTTCCTTACACAAACCTTGACTGGTATGTTCAAAGACTCTTTCAGGCGTTACAAGTCTTGTGCTGCAACTTACCATATTGCTGCCGTGCACTGTATCAAAGCCAAAGAAAATTGTTTTACACATTCTGCACTGACAGTTTGAGCGATGTGCTGGCAGGAGGCAAAAGTAAAATTTGGCGGTCAACAATATTTTTCACTTGGTGATGGTTGAGGAGCACCATGTTGAGCGTAAAATTCTTCAAATGATGTCTCATATAAGTCGGGGTGAGCAATTTGCTGGACAAATTGATTTGCCTCGATTGACGATCGATTCCTTTGATTCCTTTTGATTTAAACTTAAATCTGATTGAATCAAGAGTCCTTTTTCTTGTCAATGTTTTCAAGGGTCTGGACTCTAGATCCAATGTGTTTTTTTTTCCTGTGTGGGAGTTTAACACGCGCTTGCTACTCGCAGGTGTACCCCCTTAAGGGTACGCTTTCGTCACTCTTTGGTCATCTGTCATCATTCGGCGAATCTCAGCTATGACATCCGAGGTAGCTTTTACACTATCCGGTAGACAGCCAAACGGGATCTCTAAACCATCTCCAGTCGAGCCCATGCATTGTCCATTTCGAAGAACATCTGGACCGGAGTCCTGCATGGCGGGGAAAATTCACCCGGGACGGAATCGTTTCGCAACGCCGGTTGCATAACCCTCGGGGCGTTTTATGATTGGAACGGGCGCGAGGCTGCCATTCGCGGTGGCTCCACTGTCAGGTGCAGGCTGCATACTGCTGTGCTTGGGAAAAACGCCGTATCAACATTCGCACGTTGCCAAACCTACTCTGATATAACACGTTTTTCTAAACTCATGATATTTCGTGGAACTTTTTTCATAAGATTTGCTGACTATATTCATTTGTTGAATGTCCTGCAAGAAATAGTTCCCTACCACATTTACTGTACAAAATATGCAATCTTCAATGAATGTTTGGACCCTTAGGGACAATTAAAATTACATTGCCAAGCAATGGTAGAATTCATGCTTTTCAAACACAAATCAAAGAGTTCCTACACGAAGAAAAAACTATGGTTATAATTACTATATTGGTGGTGTTGAATATGCGCTCTTGAATAGTAGTGGCCATAATCAATAATAGAGATATTTTTACTGGAGCAATTGTAATTTTGCAAGCGTGCGGTAGTAAAATTACCATTTAATGGTAAAAATATCTCTATTATTGGTTAGGGCAACAACTAATTAAGAGTTCGTGTTGAACATCACTTATATGGTAATTATAGCCATAATTTTTTCTCAGTGTAAAGTTCATGGACATAGTGTCTACTAAAATTTAATTTTTGACTTTCCTAATATATTCCCGATTTTTCCTACTATATATTTTAAATGAAATTTCCTGATAATTTGCTCAAAGAAATAAAATCAGGGCATAAAATAAATAAATGCAAGGCAAAAAATTTTTCAGGAAATTCATATGTTATCTGCGAAAATTTAGCAACGCCTGTTGGCTCATACAGTGTTTTTTCCTAAGCAAGGCAAAAATTTTTCCAGGAGACTCACATTTGTTCTACAAAAATTTAGCAACGCCTGTTGGCTCATACAGTGTTTTTTCCTAAGGCAAACATTTTTCCAGGAAATTCATATGTTATCTGCGAAAATTTAGCAACGTCTGTTGGCTCATATAGTGTTTTTTCCTAAGCAAGGCATCATGGTCTGCGGCCCAACGTGTCTGTTGTGCGGACATAAAAGGAAGCGAGGCACGGAGGCTGACGCGGCGATGAACGGTTGACGACGCGACGGCGCGAGCATTGGTGGACGGTGCACTCCGATCGATGCTCGTGATGCCAACGGTGAGCAGCGCGTTAAAAGTCCCCCACTCGGATTCACAGAGTGGCAAAATTTAATCAACTTCAAAGTTGTCGAAAATTTCCGGCATTCTGAAGTATCAGTCCTGCGCAAGCCAGCTCTGACAGCACATCCAAAAACAACTACCTTTAAAAAACACTGGAAAAAAAACACATTGGATCTAAAGTCCAGACGCTTGAAAACATTGACAAGAAAAAATACTCTTGATTCAATCGGATTTTTCCTTGAATCAAAACAAAATCCGCTTAAATTAAGAGGCTTGGTTCTTGATTTAAGCTAGATTCTGATTGAATCAAGAGTACTTTTTCTTGTCGATGTTTTTAAGAGTCTAGACTCTAGATCCAATGTGTTTTTTTTTGTTTTTTTTTTCCGGTGAACGTTTCATGTGAATCTTTGAGAAAATAAGAAGATATGATTAAAAATAATTTGAAGTGAAAAAACATATTGACTTGCAACACGGAAAATAAAACGTTAGGGATTATCACGTAATATTGTTGTGCTACCTCAAATGAGTCAGTGAGAACGAAAAAGCACCAACTCGGAAACATGAAAATAATCAAGACGCACACAAAACCGTACAGTAGGTGAAGAAGTTAGTTTAAGAAAAATATATTTGCTGCCGAAAGACAAGTACTTACGGACTCTTTAAAGGTCAAAGTTGGAAAAGATGCGCTAAATTCAATGACCTTCATGTAAATTTAATGGAAATTGAGCATTTTCGAGTTACCGAGTTGGTATGTTTTCGTTCTCACTGATTCCATTTGTTGAATGATATGGACACGGATATTTTTAATTAATTGTCGTATTATCGTAACTCAAGTTAAGTAGTACCACGGCATTTCGGTTGGTAACCTAATTAATTGGGGCACTACTATAATTAATTGGAAATGTCCGTACCCTCAAATTACCCCGTGCTCCTTTTTTTCGGTGTATTATTACGTTCATTTCAGAAATCGTAATTTCTCTCTCGAAAGAACGTAACTAAAAATCAATGTTGCAAGTGATCCCCTCGCAACTTTTCATTTCTTCAACCGTATACCAAACAGCACATCCGTTGTGTCATCTGGCATTTGGGGTTTTTATTAAATTTTTCGGGGCGGATTTATGTCAGGGTATGATTTTGACCGTTCATTATGCATTGGAAATTCAGGGTGGATCGCACCGAAAAAAAAAGGATGTTGATTTAACATTCTGGATGTAAAAAGTGTGCTACAACTCACGAAAACCGCCGCAGCAGTTAGTTTTACATCTTGAAATTGCTAAAGAAACTGCTTTAGCGGTTAATTCAGAGTTCTTTGAGCTGTCGCACACTTTCGATACAAAAATGTTAAATCAGCATTCTTTTTGGGCGGTTTCCAGTAAACCCGCCATTCTAATGCTTAATAAACCGAAAATGATGCAAATCTATGAGGTGTGTGAGAGGTTCCGAGATATGAGGTTAAGGGCCTCCTTATTGTTGAGGCGTCATCAAAGCTTGGATTGAGAAAACTTCAGACTGGGGGTCCAAATCTGGGTCAAACAACATGAATAAAATTTGCTTAAAAGTATGCCTGCTCCGCTGACAAGAAACGCAATCGTAAGTCATACTTTACAAGATGCTTTGATAGTTGCGCAAATGTGAATATTGGAAATCGCTTGCAGACACGATGACTTTCCTTCGCTTTGAAGAATGAATTGCTCTCCATTCTGGGTTCGTGAACTATGTTGTCACATTTATATCTCGCACTTGTAAAATTAGTCTTGTCTGAACCAGTGGCGTGGTGTGCTTTGCGATAAATCGATTGTTATGCCATTTAAACCTACGGAAAAGGATCGATGAACAGGTTGTTCGCAGCGAACACCTTAATCATCGATTCTTCACCATAGGTTTAAATGGCATAACAATCGATACATCGCAATTCACGCCACGCTACTGGTCTAAACTAGTGATACGATCTCTGGATAGAATCTTTCAATGAGGGGCTTGTAGGAAAAAACTCATGAGTGTAGTTTTTGCTACTTAGACACTTGTTCACATTTGTAATGTTACATGGAGCCTCATAGCAGAGAGAAAGTTCAAACTCACTTTTTGATACTCGAAAATTGTATTTTAATGGTAAATTTTTCACAAAATATATTTGAAGGTTAGTTTTAGTTGAAAATATGAATATCTCAATTTTATCAAAAACTACAATTATGCACCTTGTCCTCCAAGCCTCTCAATGGATTCATCTAAAAATTTAAATTCAGGTAAGGGTTAACAGGATTATTGAGGTATTAATGATTTGATTGGTCGTGGAAAATAATACTTTTATAAAATCCCCAAAATTAGAATTTGAAAGCGTCTTCCGATGTATATTTACCTGCGTAAATTGACTTGAATAAATATACATGGTCTACGAAGATTTATTCGATCTCCGTAATTTTTTAAACCACACGAAAGAAATAGTAGTAAATTTAAAAGCATCAAATATGTTCGAAAAAAAAATGGAATGAAGGGGAGGATGCGTAGAAGTAGGGCACTTATGCATCAAATTGTCGTTTCTCTAAAAAAAAAAAGTAGCCCCATTTAAATGTTGCGAAATTTCCACTCGCAAATTTCATATCAACTAGGAAAACAGTGGAAATCCCTAACTATAAATTTCACTGATTTTTCCCCAGACTTCATGCAAAAATCAGAAAATTTGGGATAAAAACTGCGGAGGTACATTTTTGTAAAATACATCAATCGTTTGAGTCAATTTGACAACTTGGAAATGAAGTTACGCTGTTACGGTCCTTCGTTTGGAGAAGACAAAATTACAATGTGGAAGAGTCCAAAATTGTCATATTCTCTATTTATAGAGGGTTAAAAATATGAATTTTGACGTGGTCATTTTGGCAACGTTAAACAACACTATGAAATCTGCTCATGCCGTGAGAAAATAATCCTACATGATATCCCTTACAAAGGGAGTATAAAAGAAAGATCCATCCCGGATACTGATACTCGTCTCCGAAAAACGAAAACAAATAAGAGAAAAAACTGTGGTGGATACAAAGAGAGGATGTTCCTTTGATCTTCGTGCTCAGGTAATTTTGAGAAGCTTGAGTGCGCTCAAATTACAACCGGCATTGGAGCAGCTCTGCCTCATGTAGAGACTTGAATGCGAAATTGGCTTTTTCGAGGCGGCTCTCGGCGAAAGTAAACGAGATTCGAGATTAATAAACTCGAGAGGATTCTCCCAGAGCGTAGACAAATTTTCTTGAAGAATCCACTGAGTATATGTGTACAGGTTGTACCTGGGTTAAACAATCATACTTCAAGTGAGTGGTAAGTGGGTCGAAATAAGCCTGGTTCGTATGTAAAGCTCCCCCCCCCCGCCCCGCCGGCAGTGTCATCAGTCGTTCTCATTTTAGTCCGAAAAAAGACTGATTTAGTGGCTACGTAATGGTTAAGTTTAAGCGCTAGGTGCAGAAAGGCTATTTCTTGATTGCGGTCTCTCAAAATCTCCGCTAACGTTCTATCCATCGTGGTTAAAATTAAATCGACGGCGAAACTAGCAAATCAAGTATCTCGTTCGCGGCGTTGAAAAATAACCGCTTCCGCTCTAGTTTTTTGAAGGGGAGAAAATCAATAGCATTCCTTGACGTTTACGCAGTTTTCTTCGCTTCGAAAAGAAACTCGCGGAAGTTTTCAAGAATTGGTGTTACGCAGTTTTCCGTTTAAAAAACTGCGACGTCGCAAACCGAGGTATACGGTTTGGTAGTTTCACCGTCGAAATGTATGAGCCAGTGTTCGAAACTCACAGGCGCCAACGCGCCAAATGCGCCTAAAAAATGAAGACCCTGCGCCAACGTGGCCCCTAAAAATTGCCCCCTAAAAATCTGGATTTTCACAAGAGGTCACAAAAAGAAAGAAAACCAAATCTACTCGAATTGAAAAAACTCAGAGTTTTCAGCACTACAAGTGAAAACTTGCTTTTTCTATTCTTCACGATTTCATTCGTATAGTGCTTTTAGGCAAAAAGTCAATTTGGCCCCTAAGAAATCTTCAATGGCGCCTAAGAATCGGGCTTGATGCGCCACATGGCTCCTAAAACTCAAAGGTGGGTTTCGAACACTGGATACAATCCGTTGAAACTTTCACTGAATCATCATTAATATATCTCATTAATATAAACTTCGAAGGATTCTGCCTTTTTCTATTTCACTCGAGGGGAAGTGTCCCCTCCCGGACTCTCTTCCCCACCCGGTGACTGACGCTGCGCTGTGCTGTGCTGAACGGTTCAGCCTGAACCTTTCCCCTACGTCTGACCGTTCCCCACTCCTCTGTCAATCGAACCATATGCCACCGCTTACGTATTGTCGCTCGCCCACCCAGGTACCTACCGGCCAGCGGTCAGTTGATGATAAATCTCGCTCATGCTCCTATGCAGCTACGCATTGATTACGCCAGCTAATTTCTTTCTAATAATTAGAATTTCTTCGATAATAGTTTCCTTTATTTATTCGACTGTATTTTTTTCTCTGTTCTACTGTGATTTCCTTGGTTCTCTACTGTGTTTTTCCTAAATCTCTGAGTCAGAAATCTGAAGCACTTCGGTATGCACCGAGTACTTCAGATGTGTGACCTGAAACCTTCGGTATATACCTTTACTTAACTTTTCGGATGCGTGATCCGAAAACTTCAGAGATCCATATGATCTCAGCTTCTGGTTCCATGCACAAATTTTTTTCTCCGTGTTTCCTTTTAGGGGACGCAACTAAAATTTCAGTATATTTTTTTCAGAAAAGTAAAGGAAAAAAAAAAGAAAAAAAAAAAAAGTGGCTAACGATGGTTCCTCACCTTCACGTGGTGTTGGCTGTTTTTACTAAGTGGGAATTAACCGTCCATTTTAAGATATAGTCTATTTCTTGCCCTGCCATTATTATTCTACAGGTTAATTGTGGAGTGAGAATTTCATAATGTTTTCTATGAAATCTTCAAAATATAGTGATAAAAAATTTGCAACTACTACAAAATCGGCTCGCGTCACTCGCGTAGCGAGTGATCGGGGGTCCAGGGGGCGTAGCCCCCGGCCAGGCGTGACGGGCGCGCGAAGCGCGCCCAGAACGGCTAGTATTCTTATGATTTTACAAACCGAAAAACGGAAAATATCAGAGAATTAACACGACAGTTCCCACTTCAAAACATAAATTAAAACTGGATATTCTGAAACACCACGACCGAGAAACGACCTTTGTTCACCCAATGGCCTCAACTGTAAACAAACACATAATTTGTCCCTCGGCCTTTGCGCCATGGTGGTAAAATGCTTTTAAGTGTGATAATCGAAATTCGTCGGTTGAATGAGTTCTTAATTGACTTATGACCTATCAATGACTAAATGGTAATAAACTAACACAGTTAACTCACACAAAATTTGTATACGAGGTTATGTTCTTTGTTTTGGTTTGAACCACCTAATTCGATATTATATCGAATGACGTGGTCACTAGATCAGTATATTCATCGTTGTTGATACTTCAATGCGCTTGTTACTCTACTCGCACGCAGCAACCTATGGACGGAATGAGGAAAACGTGTGTGCAGTGCTGCCGCGCTAAGGAGAAACGCCGTAACAACATTCAAATGTTGCCAAATTTACTTCCAGAAAATATTCATAGTTAAAAGGTTTGGACTTTTTTCTTGACATTTTGTGACACTTCAGATAAAATTAGAAACAACTTTCTTTAAAATAAAAAATTCAGAGGAAGAATATTTCCAAAAATTCGTGATTTTTGAAAAGATATTTGGCAACGTCTGAGGCTCATACGCCGTTTGTCTTGTCGCACGACAGCATTAGGTCAGATGGACACTGTGTCAATTAATATTAATTATTATTGATAAAGGGATTGTTATCAATAGTGCCTATAGCAACAGTTAATTGGTTTTTTCTATGTATATGAAACTCCATAGTGTCCCTCTCGATTAATACAATAGGAAAATAATTGACATTTAAGACAATTGTAAATTAATCAAGCCCGCACGTCAGCAGCAACTTTCAGTTTTTATCAGAAAATTGATAGAGTTATAATTTCAAAGGTGAAAAATATGTCACGCACTTGTTCAGCAAAATCATTCCAGCAGGCCGGTTATTAAAATTTTGTGGATGTCGGGTGGACATAGATGACATAGGTTAAATGGCGGAGCGTTATTAGTCCGCTTTGTCTTATCGCTGCTTCATCGTGCCTTCGACAGGTGGAATAGACGACATATTGTCGAAAACTTCAGCGCGGAACTTAGGTGTCTTTAGCATGTAGTGAATTCCATCTGACTAATGCACGCCAAAGCAGCGATAAGATATGGCCGACCAATCACGCTCCACTATTTAACCTGTCATCTATATATGTCTGCCCGACAAACACAAAATGTCAATGATCGGCCCGCAGGAGACTTTCTAGGGAAGTAGATTTCTAGCTAGATTCCTCAATTGAAAGAAGACTGAAAACTGAAATTTTTGAGAAGGAAGACATTTATGTATTACAAAGTAATTATTGATTTTGGAACCAACCAAAAAAGTGGTCGAATCAGCGTATCAAAGGTGAAGTAGCTCATTTCACGGTCATCAAGGAATTGAAATTTACGTGGGTGAGGAATGTCAACCTTACAATGGACCACTAGACAAGGTACGAATTTCAGCATTCTGATACATTTTTCTTAACCAAAATTTCACGTAAAACACGGTGCGCACAACAAAAATTACCAAAATTGACTCCTGACGAAGATATTTAATGATTATTGACGCGTGAATTCAAACCACCCGCTCATGAAAACTCAATGCTCTACGTGATTCACATCGCGCGCTAAACGTCATCATGCCAGTCTCTGCGATATATAAATCTGGCAACCTCAATCTTGACGCTTTGGCTCAGCTATGGCAAATTACTTATAGTTTGAAAAACACATGGTGGGAAATGAAAATTGCTCGATTGAGAAGCTTGCTGAAACCGTTGTAGTGCGCGATTTGACTCACGAAGAGCTTTGTTTCATGTGAGCGGGCAGTTTGAATTCCTCGTGACCAATGCGAAATAAAAACGTTAATATCTCCGTTAGGAGTTGGTTTCAGTAATTTTTGTTGCGCGAATCAGGTTCTACGTGACATTCTGATTAAGAAACATATATCAGAATGCTTAAATTCATACGTTTTCTAGTGGTCCATTGAACTTCCGCCGAAAGAATATAGAAATCCATGCGTCACTTAGATCTATGTTTCCTTCACGACTTCGAGAAGAGAAACAGTATTACACATATTTCAACTACTTGATTATTATGGACCCTGCTTTTACGGAATGACAAAGTTATTGAATAATTTTCATCGAGAGAACTCAGACCAAAGCTTTACGCCACATACTGAGATATTTTTATGGCCGGGGATGAAAATAAATATTTTAGCGCTGTGCTTCCGTGATCCCTGGTTCACTCCGGGAAGTCAAAAATCTGAAGCGCATGAACATGTTGGTGCTCGGATCTTTATTTATATCTATGCACCCTTCACTTGGACGTATTTCTGTCAAACGGAACTATGTGCATTATGACGTGAGCCCTGTTATACACATATCCTTATGGGTCTCAGGGCTCATGACTTAATGCACATAGTTCCTTTTGGCAGAAATACGTCCAATTCATGATCGGGCAATATTGCTAACGAAGATAGTCATTCCAAAGCATCGGAACATCATCGTTGCCAAATGCAGCACTTTTCCCCATTCAACTCCGTGCAAAAAATCCACATTTTCGCACAATCCGGCAAACATACGTGACATCTACTCGCTCGTCCGATATTAGGACAAATTGCAATTTCAACGAGAGCCCTGTCGCTCATATAACTCAATGCTTTACGACGCTCACTTGGAGATCGAGATACGCCTTTACGTGGGTGGGGCGACGACCTATTCTGCCGTGCTAAGGAAAAACGCCGTATGAAACTTCAGGCGTTGCCAAATTCCCTTTGATAAAACACAAATTTCCTGGTAAACTCTGGAATATTTTCCTTCTAATTTTTCATACAATTTAGATCGCAATTTTACCTTAAGTTCCTGAAAATTCCAAGGAAAGATAGTCATAACTTGCCTTAAAAATAAACATCTTATCGAAGGAAATTTGGCAACTCTCGAATGTTCATACGGCGTTTTTCCTTACCACGGCAGTATTCGCCACGATTGCCCGGCTCCACGGGAATCTACCATTTATTTACGGGACTAAACATGTTTTCGGAGCGATGTGCTAACTACGATATTCGCAGCGCGCGGAACTCTCTCGTTGATAAAAGTGATTTGCATACAGTAAATCATCCTTTTTATTCCCCTCGCTCGCTTCGCGCAAAATGAGCTATAAGAGGACATTTGTCGACGGAGTCGTAACTGTGACACACGGGCAAATATACATAAATGAAAAGATAACAGACTGTCTATCTAGATAGACTATTTAGAGGGGCGGGCGCGTTTGGAACACAGAGCTCAGGCTCAGGTGAAAATGTTGGCACAACGGGTTCATGCGGGCTGTTGAAGTTTGCATGCAGGTCGATTGGAAGGTTGGTTATTCATGCTCACACTTTAATGTGTCATTGCATTTTCCGTTCGAACTTATGTCGCATATTTAGATTAAGATGTTGAAGGCCTGTCGTCACATCAGGAATTTCCTTAAATTGTAATTAAAAAAATGTATCATTTTATGTAATTTATAAAAATTATTTCAAAATACTTGTGTGCTTTCGGTTAATAATTTTACGACCATCTCACGTACGGCATAGCTATATTTTACGTTGTCAAAATCTCAAACAATCGGGCAATTTCCACAAATTTAAAAAGAAAATGTCATACTTTTGACAAGAGAGCTCTCTATTTGTCGATATTTACGGCAGGACATTTATCAAACAATCAAACTACACAAAAACTTTTTTTTCTCAAACCTTCCGAATTTAGTGTATATTTGATCAAGCAAACTTGGTAGCTATATTCTTTAAAAATGAGTTGTTCTTTCAAATTCAACCAAAACCAGCTCTAGTTGTCTTAGTTAAAAAGTTATACTGAGCAGTCTCGTTTCTTCTGGAACAGCATTTGTATAAACCCCATGATAGCAATAGACATTATTAGTGGTGACGTCACTATAGGGATTCTCTATAATACCGAATTGGATCAAAACATTAACAAGGATATGGCCTTTTTCAGTGCTAGGAATGAGAATAAATCGATAAATCGAAATATCGATACAGCATCCCGTCTATCGATAACGATTCAACAATCAACCCGGAATTCGTTTATCGAGGGAGCTCCACTCGAGTCCTTGGAAATATTTTAACAGCTTTCGCGATGTCAAACGTTCTTTCCCGTGGGAAGGAAAACTTAACGCGGAACTTCGTAAATTCAAGCTGTGGAAAGCGGATAATTCATTCAGCAGAGCTGCCAAAAACTTATGAGGAACGAATGAACTTTCCGTCGTCAAAGTTTGATTTGCAATCCGTGCGAATTTCGATTCGATCACAGTTCAAAGCCCTTTCTTATTTCATCCAACTTCGCCAATTTACCACTTCAATTGACGACTTCGGTCAAGGTCCTGAATTAGAACTAATTAGTCTTAATCCATCAATACATCCTTTAACTCTCGTGTGATTCGATCGATTTTGTGTGTGTGGAGTAGAACTGGACTGAGTTAGGCAGAAAGGAACCAACCCACATTTGGGAAAAAATTGAGTTATGAGTGGTTTTGAACTCAACCACTGCTCTACTATCTATCGCCGAAAATTCAAAGTTTTTGTTGGAGCAAATTTTGCAGAAATTGAACTTGAAGTTTATTTTTTACATTGAGTCTTATGCAGGTGCCAAACTTTAAACCTCTTTTTCTCCGTTCGATCCCGGTGTGGCTTGGTCCCTTTCTGTTTAACTCTGTCCAATTGTGTTTATGAAGGCAAACTTTCCCTCAGGGTGAAAAACTCGGGTTTTTTTGGTCTTCAAAACGCAAAAATTCTCAAAAATTATGCCCCGGAGAGGTAAAATGCTTCAGAACGTTTTTCGATATTATTACACAATTAGTACGAAGCCCTGAAAATAGCACCTTCACTGGCCAAAAACCCTTTCGTGCCACAGATCTTCCACATACTGGAAATCTTTCATGAGTTTTGCTTTAGTTTCGTTTCCAAAATAAAGAGAAAGACGACGATTTTCCCGAAAGTTAAAACAAACGTATGCTAAACGAAACTATATGAAACTATAAATTAGATCAAAACGAACTATGTGCTTGATTTGGCAATCTACAATCCCTTTTGATTTTATTCGTTTGCAAATAATTCCTTTAAGCAAAAATGTGTCCAGTTCAGCACAGTACAGTGGCGTGCTACTGTGCTTTGCGATGGATCGATTGATCCGTCATTTAAATCAATGGAAAAGGATCGATTATCGGGGCCTTCACAGGTAACATAGATTTTTCTACCATAGTTTCAAACTATATGATATTGATGGTCGACAATTACACCTCACCACCGGTCTAGCTTGGAGAGCCAGAGCTCCGACTGGGGGCAGTTTTGGGGAAAGAAAATAAACTATATCCGAGATCAAAGAGGGAAAAATCCTAGAAAACTCTATTAATTTCACAGAAGTTGCGTATGAATTAATTGAATAAAAAAGGACAATAGAGAAAAAGGGAATCCTACGAACAAACGAGTAGTTCCTTTCACGTTAATTTATTTCCAAATAATTTCTATCACAATAATTAAATACATTCGGGAGCCGAAAAATACCGCGTAAAGTGCTTTGACAGCAGAAAAACATATCAAGTTGGTCGTGAAGATTTAGGGGCAGGTCTTAGTCTTCCCTCCTTGTTCCTCTGTTGCGGAAGGACGTACTTTCATTTTCTCGCGAGCCTCAAAAATCATGTGGTTAAACGGAAAACGGGGCTCACCTAGAAGTGTAAGGGCACCCTGACAGAAGCGGGGGACGACGCTTTGTTCCGCGATTTTAGCGACGATGAAGAAAAATTGAAACAAAATTTCCGCCCCTAGTAAGTGGTGGACCCGCTTCAATTAATCTCGTGCGGATAATGCTTGGCGATCTGTAGAGATGAATGGTCAGTCCGACAAGATTTTTGGCGAAATTAATTACCGCGTTTTTCGGAACAGAATTAAATGAAGGCAACGCACATTTTTGTTTCGTAGGAACGAGGAACTTTCAAGAAGAGAGGAGAGTGGGAATTGTGAGTTTTTACTTCCCATTTCAAGAGATGAATGTTTGGTCAAAACCGAGTTCAGTTCTAAGCAGTTAGAGCCTTGTCTAATCCTTAGACAACTCACGGGCTGTCTCCAGTTTCAACGAAGAACGGCTCAACGAATTAAGGCATTCTTGAATGTTTTCAACGCAGCTCCCTAAAGTATCTCTCTGAGTACCCGAAAAACATTGGACCGTATTTTGTGATTCAGAACAGCAACGGATAATTTCAAGCTCATTATAGGAACAACGTTTGTGGCATTAAGAACATTGCGCCTCAGGTCTGACTGCTTTCACTATAAATATGGTATTCGTCTATCGCAAAGGGACCTATTTCTGAATTTTTTTTTTTTATTTTTTTTTTATTATTATTATTACAAAAATAGAAGACTACAGAGTATTAATTCTAAGTTTCTGAAAATGTAAAGTCCTTTCAGAGTGTTAGTGCACCGGATTTCCCGACTTTTTCCTGCCTATTCAATGCTTTTTTCAGCATATCTGAGTAAACTTCGTTTCACATAATTTTGTAGCGAGACTTAAAAGCAGGGTTTCTAATTATCGTCAAGAGCGTGTAAGTGTGGTATACAAAATACTTAATTGTATCGGCCAGGATATCTAATTTCAAGGCTCTTCAGCGAAGTTTCTTAACTTTTCCAAGAGTTTGTCACCCTGTTTTCATTCTATGAAAAATGCGGGTATTTTTCTATCTTTCCAGGCCCTGGACACAACGGTTTTAGCTTGGCTCCGTCGACTCTGACTTCGTCGTCTCTCTAACGTAAGGGCGTATCTCAATTTCCGTATGAGCCCCAGAGAGCATGGGTTTATCTGTAAAACAAAGCTCACGTGAAAATTGAGAGACGCCCTTGCGTGAGAGACGACTCGCATGTTGCATGTTGTTTCCTGCGAATAAAAAGGCTTCGGGCTGCATTCGTTCCACGTGAAGAAAGAGCATATCCACATAGGGATTTCCGTTCGGAGTTAAGTGGTTGTTGATCTCGCGTCCACGAGCACACATTCCGGAGCCGAAATGACGAAAATGAATCTCGGTGTCACTTCAGCTCTGAGCACATTTGACTCGAGTATGAACTTACAAAGATGTTATTGTACTCGTTTTCATTCAAGCCGAGCTCGCGATCTGAGAGGAGTAGAGGGCTTCGCAAGGATTCCGCCTGAGGGGGTGGGGGAGGGGGAGGATTATTAATTGTGTGGCAAAAAACTCGTTTGGGCCCGGTTACGCTCCCTGTGTTGCCACGTCGCCATCGTGGTCATCGCCTCCTTTCCTCACGAAAGAGCGCAACTCCGATTCAACGTTGCCACATTTTCCCTTGCTAATTGCCTTTTGACCGAGAGAATAATGGGCACTTCTTGCAGAAGCTGTGATTGATTTTTCCTTAGATTTCATGCAGCAATGAAAAAAAAAACCACATTGGATTTAGAATCCAGACTCTTGAAAACATTGACAAGAAAAAATACTCTTGATTCAATGGAATTTTTGCTTGAATCAAAACGAAATCCGCTTAAATTGAGAGACTTGGTTCTTGATTTCAGCTAGATTCTGATTGAATCAAGACTACTTTTTGTTGTCGATGTTTTTAAGAGTTTGGACTCTAGATCCAATGTGTTTTCTTTTTTTTTAAATGAAAAATCAGAAAAATGTTGGATAAAAATTTCACATGTACTTTTTTGTAATCAGGGTGTCTACTAAAACAGGCTGGCCACGAATCAGTACTTTCACAGTACTTTTTCATCCCAAAAAATTCAGTACCTCCCCAACAGAAAAATCCAGTACTTTTACGGTACCCACATTTGACTAAATTCGATAAATTTCGAAAATTGGCATTTCTCGCTCAAATTGCGACAAAAGTGACAAAAACTCCGGACCTTCTTGCGAAATTTCCGCAATTTTTCAGTACTTCCGGACCGTTCTTGTAAAATCAGTACTATTTCCGGCAATTTCGGACTTGTAGACACCCCAGTAATATAAATTCGTTGTTTGAGTCAACTTGGCAACCTCGTAATGGAGTTAGGTTCCTTCGTCCGGGAGACGACGAGTCAAGTTCTTTCCTGTATTCCTGAGGAAAAATGTCGTATGAACCTTCAGACGTTGCCGAAATTTCTTTGATAAAATACGAATTAAATAAGAAAGTTGAGATTATTTTTCTTCCAATTTTTCGAGCAATTTTGTTCGTACTTTCATCTAAGGGCCTGTAATTTTCAAGAAAGAATAAACATAACTTTCTTCAAAAATCAGGAAAATTAGATGATTTTATTGGAAGAAATTTACTAACACTGGAATGTTTATACGACAATTGAATAAGAACTTTGAAAAAGGAAAGAAGCCCGCAATGATTCAAACTTCTTGGCGATCTTTTTACGTAACATTTGCGTTCCTGTGAATCTGTCACTAGCGTTCCAAGAAGCGGTCGCTGCTTTCTTGGATCCTATCTTAACCCTCTATGGCATATCGTTACGAATTCGTAACAACTTTGGGGTTTTTAAAAATCGAATCTTGCCCCTCTGGCATGATTTTGGAAAATTTCGTTGGTTTTTCTTTTTCTTTTTAAAAAAATTGATTTCCTTTAATTTAAAATTTTGAAAACAAATTTGGTACTCTAGTTTTTTCTCCCCCTAAACTCTGAGATTCAAAATCAATTCATGCCATTGAGGGTCAAGTACAACCGGAGAGATCACTATGTACCTAGTTGGAAAAAAAAAAGAAAAAAGAAAGAAAAAATCGTCGATTTTTAACAATCTACACAAATTATGAGTTTTTCGAATGAATTGCGGCAATTTTACGGAGAACGAAGACGTTTTTGGTAGAATTTTTGCTCCGGCGCTACCAAGCCCGTTTCCTTAAAACATCATTTTCGCACTTACAGCTCTCTTCGGTAATACGACGGTAGAATAAAATATCAAGGAAAATATACTGTGGTCACTTACACGATTGCATTAACGTCCATACAGCGAATCATGACTATTGTAAAGACACTCACCTGCAACATAAAAAATAAGAAAACATTAACATTTGAGGCTGAAAGAAAATATTTAAATTGGTTGGATTCACTTCTTTCAATATGAATGGTCAAAACAAACCAGAGAGATGTGCACTAACAGCGCCACGAGTCGATTTTAGTTGGGTTTGGTTAGGTCACGCATCTAAACTAACTTCGCGGCAGTGCGTAGAGTATCGCCGAAATTGAAGGCGTTTTCGATTCGCGCTATTGGTATTTCACGGTGCGGCACTCCAGTTGAAATTTATCTCGTGCTTTGGAAACTTTTTTCAATCTGAAAGTATTGACAGTACAGTTCTGAAGTACAGAAGTTACTATTTCCGACTCATTTTAAAACATTATATAAACCTTTAGTTCCCTCTTGCAGAAGGATGCTTTTTCCGTAACAGATACAGACTTCTTCTCTACGAGAATCATGGCCCACATGCTACAAAACTTTGGCTTTCCGTGTCGATCCAGCTTTTTCTTTCTTACCTTCATATCGTCCCTTCTCTGACGTAGGGGCGTATCTCGATTTCCACGTGAGCCCTGATTCACGTATAAATCCATGCTTTCTGGAGTTCATGCGGAAATTGAGATACGCCCTTACGTCAGAGGAGCGACGATATATATGCTTTTTTTATTCACGCTTCTTCCGTTTATCTTTCATTTTTCTCTGACCGAAGGAGGAAAGCTGTCCCCCGCACTCCCTTTCCCTAGAACCACGCCTCTCCGCACAGGTGGGTAGGATGCAAGGGCTAGGAGAGGATAGGGAAAAAACTGCCTAGCTTCAAAGCGGAAGTCAACCTGTCGGTCACTGGATTGAAAATGTTCAACATTTCATAATCCTCGCGCGCAAAAACCGGCATAAAATCTGGTCATTTTTGGCCCAGCCCGGCTCATCCCGCGGTACATCGCTTATTCTCACCACCCTCACCCCTTCCTCTCGCCCTCACACTGCGCTGTCAACACAACGCATCAGCCTACCCTTTTTCCGGGGGTTAGAAACCCTCCCCTCGTGCCGTCCGCAACCCGACAGAACTTGCTCACGGTGTTGCGACATAGGGCTGAACGGTGTGTCGATTTATTACTTTTTTTCAAAAATCAGGGGGTCTACCCTATTATTCAAATTCCTTGCTTTTTCTGTACCTGTTCATTGCTTTTTCCTTAAATTCTCAAAAATGCCTTTTTTGGCGATTCTCAAAAATGTTTGCTTTTCCCTTACCTTTTACTGACATTTTCCTTACCTCACACGCATTTTAACAATATTCGGATTGAGAAAGTAGAATGCTGGAATGACGAAGGAAGTAACCGAAAAACACGAAGAATCGAACCGGGATGATGACTCATGTTAGGAAATCGCATACCCCCAAGGCTACATTCTAGAGTTAGTCACAAAAATTTCCGTACCCTTTCACCTGAAATCTGTACCTTTTCTGTACTTCCGTACCGACCATCCGAAATCCTTGCTTCTTCCGTGTATCCGTACTTTTTCCGTACAGTATCCTGTAATTATTGCTAAAGTTTGATTTTCGGTCTAAACTAACTTTATTGGGAATCTTTTAAAGCAATAGTACGCCTTCAAGTGGTACAAAAATGAGCTGAAACGCTTGCAGCTTCATTTTTGGGCTATAAGAGCGAGCTTTCCCCAGAAATTTTAAAAACCAAATAGACTTCACTCGACAAAAATCGCTGTTACAAACTTACTTCCAAAACCTACAAAATACGTCTCGAAATAGAATAAATAGAAAATGAAAAAATAAAATAAACGGGGTCCGAGATGATCAGGTTCGAATTGGCATCCGTGTTTCACCTTCGCCTCCCTCTCGAGTCAAGAACTTTCTCACTTGTTTTCTTTTTTGACCGCGCTTTGCGTATCGGTTCCCAAGAATGGAAAGCCAAACTTCCCGGCTCGAGCCTGTCAATCACGCAACCCGCACGACATCTAATCAAAAACGTTGTCGCGCGATACGAAAAACGCTTTATTATACCCCCGACATCTGCAGAAAAAGAGGCCCGATGTGACAGTGCGCTGCGGGAAGAATATCACCCGGGCGCTGATCAAAAACAGGCCTCCGCTACGGTATACCGAATTTGCATGAACAGGCACGCCCCAATAATTTGCTGTCGAAAAAAATGAAGACGTCCAACTTGAATAATGCGTTTGGAGGTTCGTGGAAACGGTCTGGGAGCACCGGTCGTTCGGTTGGTATTTTTCTCCGCTATTTCAGAATCGGTGCCTCTGATGGGATGAGCAGTATGACATATTTCATATTATGCTGTTTCATATTCTACCGAATCAATAATGTTGCATCCCTGGTCGGAAGGAAACTAAAATTGAACTGCATTTTACAATATGGAAGTACGATTTTAGGCTCATTTTAGAAACAACACATGTGCCACTAGTATTTCTATACAGATAGGTGCCTCTAACCATGAATTGAGAATTGTAGTTCCTACTTGGAAAATGAGGGTTTGCGGGTTGCGAACGTTAGAGTAAGTATAGATTTTCAATTACTTCTATTCAGAGACGTTATTTTCTGCGGTTTTGTGCATGCAAAGGTTTCTAGCACTTTGGTTTCATCAGATTGTTTACGTCAAGCAATCAGTGCAAATGTGTCTTGCGGTTTCATGGAACCAAGCTGGAAAAAATCATGATGCAGAGTTGAGAAAAAAAATTATTCCGAAATTATTGGGTCAATCAGCAACGTCCGATCAATCGTCCATTGGTCAAAGAATTTGACGATTGATCTATCTTATCAGGTAGAAAATTCTGAGTACCGAGCGTCTCATCAGAGTTGCCGCACCAATTTCATTGATTACCGAATTATTCGCGTCCAACACCACCATGCTAAGGAGAAACGCCGTATGAGCCTTCAGACACTGCCATTCATGACTGAGCCTTCTGCCATTTTTTCCTTTAATAAAAACCTAGTTCACTAGAAAAATCGTTAATATTTTTCTTCGATTTTTAAAACAGTAAGGTACGCAGTTTCATCTAAAACGTCTGAAAATTTCAAGGGATAATATGTAAATTTTCTTTAAAAATCCATGTTCTATCCGGGGCAGTTTGGCAACTCTCGAATGTTCATACGGCGTTCTTCCTTAGCACGGCAGAACGGCTGTGGATGACGTCATACGTCGTTGTGTTCTAGTTCCCTCTTAATAACCGGCCCCGGGCAACCAGCGTATGCTGCCATGCTAAGGAAGAACGTTGTATGAACATTCGAGAGTTGTCAAATTTCCTCCAATAAAACAAGGGTTTTTGAAGAGAGTTTAGTACATTTTTCCTTGAAATTTTCAGGTATTTTAGATTCAATTGTGAACAAAATTCTCTGAAAAATTGGAAGAAAAATATTCAGAATTTTCCCTGTAAATTCGTTGGTTATTAAAGGAGATGCGGCAACGCCTGAATGCTCATACGGCGTTCTTCCTTAGCACGACAGTATGAGACCCTTGAATTTGGGTCGCCTGGCTAGACACTGAACCTGGAATCTCCTGATTACAGAGCAAGCGCTAAGACCACTCCGCTACACTAAATGAGGCCGAACAGCGAGTACACACGAGAATAACAACCACCTCAAACCTGAGTGCGGGCGGGGGAGAGACTCAACAAGTGCGTTCTTAATTACTGAAACCTGGTCTCGGGTGAAACAAAACACGCATTCCGGAGGCAGAACAAACGATCTCCACCGATGCAGAACACTTTGTTTCCGATGTGTCGAGTGTCCGCGTCCGCCTTGTTACGCTAACTAATGCGGATTTCCCACTTTCGCGTGTGTTCACCGCGGTGGCGCACAGTGGGAAGAGGCTTCCGGAGAGGTCCACAAGGACGTTTTTCATAGAGATTGCAAATTGTTGTCTCTATCTTGTCACGTTGTACATATTGGAGAATGTTTCATAGTGGAAATGGGACATGTTCCTTAAGGGAAATGGGAAATGTTCCTTGAGGGAAATTTTTTTGAGGAAAATGAGAAATGTTTCTTCAGGGTATTGGGAAATGTTTCTTCAGGCGCACTGGGAAAAAACACATTGGATCTAGAGTCGAGACTCTTGAAAACATTGACAAGAAAAAGGCCTCTTGATTCAATCAGATTTAAGCTTATATCAAAAGGACATCCGCTCAAATTAAGAGGCTTGGTTCTTGATTTAAGCTTAGATCTGATTGAATCAAAAGTATTTTTTCTTGCCGATGTTTTTAAGAGTCTGGACTCTAAATCCAATGTGTTTTTTTCCAGCGCGAATGGGAAATGTTTCTTAAAGGAAATGGGAGATGTTTCTCGAGGGTAATAGAAAATGTTCCTCAAGGGGAATTCTACGCAAAAACCAATAAAACCCCTCACCCTTACCCTCATGGTTTCTGCTCCAACTGGCTCACGGTGGACCGAGTCAATAGGAGAGGTCGGACAAAATTTGGAGACTTTGACAGCTTATATCCTTGAAAATATGAAACGAAGAAGTTTAAAAGTGGATCCACTGGTTTTGTTGTGAGATTTCCTTACAGAAACACTCCCTGAAATTGAAATTGTGACGAAAGAAACATCAACATTCGAAATTTTAGCCAAAAAATTCATGTCCGACCTCTTCTACACTGGAAAAAAAACACATTGGATCTAGAGTCCAGACGCTTGAAAACACTGACAAGAAAAAATACTCTTGATTCAATCAGATTTAAGCTTAAATCAAAAGGAATCCGTTCAAATTATCCATATCGTGTTACTCAAGTTTCCATATCGTGTCCGATTCTTTTCATTGGCTCGATCCACTGGACGCATGTAAATCAAGGGGATCTATATATCCTTCCTGACACGAGCCCTGAGATCCATGAGAATACATGAAATACACGGCACATGTCACGATGGATATAGAGTACCTTTATAGACAGAGTATGGCCATTTCTGTTCCGGTTTTTCATTGGTCGCGAGCGAATAGGCTGACACGATGCTCTTAGGGCCGTAAATAAACAAAGAAGATGGCTGTTATCAGCAAGCAAGATTGAGGTTATGCACATCTTACATGCTTCTGTGATAAAGGTGAAAGGCGATTTAACAATGTTTTCGTGTTTTTTTCGTGTGTTATTCGTAGATATGCTAGTTTAAATTGTTACTGCCGTATAATTGAAATTTTTGTCAAATTTAGCTTCTTATCGATGTTACGGTGAGTCGCCATCTTGTTTGTTTATTTACGGCCCTAAGAGCATCATGAAGCCTAAAAACTCGCTGACCAATCAAAAAGCGGAACAGTTTTCCTGTAGTGAAAAGATACGAATGGCCATACTCTGTCTATAAAGGTACTCTAGATGGATATAGTTCTTTTTGATTTGATAACGTCCCATTGTGCCGTAGAGGGTCAAGGGAAGGATACCCCTGAGCCTGATTATGTGTTTGCTCTGCGTGGACGGGGACATGCACGGCAGGCGTTACCGCTCACTCCTTCTTGTTTGTCTCGCCTCTTTGACCCGGGCGGGATGGATGCGCCCACCAAATGCCCCCCTCCTCCCTCCTCTTCACTTCAAAAAGAAGAAAATATGGATCGTAACGACAGGTCGCTTGAGACCCGTTTATAAAGTACGTGACGCTCTGGGAAGGAAGGTGGTTGAGGAGAGCGTTACGCCACTTTGTTTTTATTGGTTAAGGGATATGAACTTATGCCACAAAACCGTTACGGAGGGGGGACGTACGGTCGAAAAATCCGAAGTTTAGCGTTACGTATTTTACATACGGCCTCTTACGTCATCAGTGCCCTTTTAACTTACACTGAGAAATAAGGACTATTGAATTCAGAGTCCACATTCTTATCAAGAAACTAAAAAGGTAGAATACTCTTGATTCAATTGGATATTTACTTGAATCAAGAGGAAATCAGCTGAAATGGGGTTTTGGCTCTCGATTCAAGCAGAAATCCGATTGAAATTCTTATCGATTTTTTTTACGAGTCTGGCTTCTGGATCCTCGAGACATTTTTCCAGTGATACAAGTATGACAATTTGTCAAGGGACGAAAAATGTTCTACACTCAAAAACTGGTGAAAAAATTGAAAATTTTTAAGTAAAAATGATGAAATCATCAAGGCCCTCAGGTGAGAATTGAACGTGGCTGAAATGAGTCGCACTTATCTCGCTGATATTATCGTGGCTATCAGTCATTCGCAATATTCAAAAAACATCCCTACGCCTGTCTGAAAAAGAAAGATTCAATTGCTTTTGAGAAGTATTAAAAAAGTTTTGTTGCATGAAACTCCGATTTCGCACTAGTTCCGTCACTGCACTGGAAAAAAAAAAACACATTGGATCTGAGTCCATCTCTTGAAAACATTGACAAGAGAAAGGACTCTTGTTTCTATTAGATTTGAGCTTAAATCAGAAGGAAATCCGCTCAAATTAAGAGGCTTGGTTCTTGATTTAAGCTTAAATCAGATTGAATCAAGAGTATTTTTTCTTGTCGATTTTTTAAGAGTCTAAACTCTAGATCCAATGTGTTTTTGTTTTTCCAGTATGTGCGCAAAGTGACACCATCGTAGTCATCCCTAAATTACATAAAACCACAAGTGGTAGGTGTGAGTTTTCGTTGGAGTTACTTGACGTGCGAGTGGGGTGGTGTTATTGAGCAAGCCTACGCAGTGCGTAACGATTTTGAGAGATTAACTCGGGTTTCCGAACTGTTTTCTGTCTCTCATCTCTTGAGGTTTTGATGGATCGCTGCTTGAAAAAGTAAGGTCTCAGCTGTTAACTGTTATCCTGTTTTTTGATGGCTGAATCTTAAGACGTAGTTCTGTTGACGTAGCAGTCACTGCGCGTTGCACAAAAAAAAATATGATATCTACATTACTTTAAACGATCGGTGAGAGATCAGCAGAAAAAAGTAAGGCTATGGGAACCCCTCCGTAACAATCCTTGAATGTGCTCATGAAGCGTTCCATATTATACTTTTTCTGAGCAACAAACCCAGAAAAAAAGAAATCCCTTCATTGATATACTGGCAATGGTAGAAGCTTTTACTTTCGAAACTCTAGCATTCACAGAGTCCAGACTCTTGAAAAAAACATTGACAAGAAAAAGTACTCTTGATTCAATCGGATTTTTGCTTGAATCAAAACGAAATCCGCTTAAATTAAGAGGCTTGGTTCTTGATTTAAGCTAGATTCTGATTGTATCAGGAGTACTTTGACTTGTCGATGTTTTTAAGAGTCTGGATTCTAGATCCAATGTGTTTTTTTTTTCCCAATGCACCTGTTGACCCACCGACTAGATGGAATGGATGTTAGACAACATGTTGATCATTTCGTTTTGCTAAAACGCTTAAGTTTGGCAAACGTGTCTAGCGCATTACGTCACCCGAGGCTGATAATCCACCGAGTTGGTAGGTCTCCGACCAAAAAAGGGCGATTACCGTTGCTGCCTTGTAATTAGTCGTTCTTCCACGAAAAAACGCAACTAAATTTCTATGTTTTCCAATTTCCCCGCACTTTCATTTTTATTAAGAGAGTGCTGGTAATCTCTAACCGAAAATTTTACCGAACTCTCTTCTAATCTCATGCAAAACTCAGGAGGGTTTTGGCCAAAAATTCCATTGATACTTTCTTGGAAAAAAATGTAATTGTTTGGGTCAATTTCGCCATCTTGAAATGGACTCACGTTCCTTTGTTCAGGAAACGACGAAATGTCCACATGGACATGTTGAAGCCCCGTAAGGGAAAGTTTACACCTATCGCCAAGAGATTAATGGATGGATCTCTCTTTGTCGAGGTTTTTTGAAACGAGGATAAGTGTATGATTGTTTCTCACGTGGGTAGGGTATATGAGGACTTATATGTAACAGTGGTGGATGTGAAAAATGACCTTTTCGAAACACGTTCAAAAAACTGTTCTGATATCGAGAACATTTTGAGAAAATACTTGAGATGTGATCTTCGAGATCTGTGCTTTATGCCAAAGCCAAACGTATTGAATCTTTGTGGGACCAAAATAGTTTTCTAAGCGTGTTTCGAGAAGGTAATTTTTTACATCCGCCATTGTTACATATGAGGCCTCATATAGCAGCTTTGACTGGAGGTAATTTAACCTTCCTCTATTATTTCTGCTACCAATTTAGCTAAAATTACCAATTTCTATGAAAATCCGGCAGCGTTTAGCGGGATGACACTCTATGGCGCGACCTCCGAGGCGCGCTAATTTCAAAGTTTTTCCCCGGCTCTTTCACAGCCGATATCTGGAGCCCGGCACGGGGCTTTTGTGCCCCTACGGCGGCGGGACGCCGAAGAGGGGAGGGGGGGTTGCTTATGAAACTGCACTTAAAGCTCGACGCGGATAGTAATAAAATATTGTCCCCGTTACGAGAGCTATTGCTACTTCTTTTACGACTAAAAAAATCATTGTTATGAAACATGTTTTCCGAGAACCGCCTCGCCTCGCCTCCACCTGCCCGCGCTCTTTCCCTGCGAACGGACTCTTTTCAACAGGTTTGATCTAGAGGTATTAAACTTCGCAGCTTTCTTGCGAAACTCTTTAACGCGGTTAGAACTCGATTAATTCAACCTTGCCGTTCGCCATACGGTCGCTCCGCTGGAGTAAAGACTAAAGTTCACTTTCGAGTGAGCCCCGAAGAGTGTGGAGTTCAATGGACAACAGGGATCATTTCAGAATCGAGTAACGCTTCCACGTGAACAGTTGGCTCCGTTGTCGAATTTCCGTGTTTTCTGTGATAAATATCCTCGGAATCTTTGAAACTATCAAAGATAGATCAAAAAACGCACGTAGAACGTGGATCCAGCACAATTTTCCGAAATGTCCAATACTGTTTTTTTATAAGATAATGAGACCTGAGATTTTGCACATAGTTTTAAAGGAATTTTCTTGAACGGCGAACTTAAAGCAATATATTTGGTGGAAAAATGCATGAGTCCTCCCTCAAGAGGTAAAATCTGACAGAAGATCCACAGCGATCGGTTGTTTAGCATCGAGTGTGGTTCTGGATGTCTACAATAGAATTTCTTCACTTTGATTGCAAGGAATATTTTTATAGGTAGGTAGGGGGCTACCGGTTACGTCGGTTTGATTTGAATTAACGCTTATTGATGGCCAAAGTGACAAACGATACGTATCTCTATTTGTGACGTTGTAGACTTCCTGTCATACTTTATTTTTCCTTTGGAAAACTAACCAACATAAGTTTTTGAAAACTCCCTTGATTTTTTTTCCTCGTCTAGCGGAATATTCGACAAACATTTCATGCTATAAAGTTGACCTGATCCTTTTAAAAAAAATAAAATAGGATCGGAAGTTTTGAAACACCGTGATGAAGATACGTGGTTTCGTACTTCAGCCATCTTGCCCCTGACTGGAACCGATCTTCAGCGGCGAGACTTGAATGATCGATTATCGATAATGCCCCATTCAAAGCTATGGTAAAGAATCGATAATGGACCACTAGACAAGGTACGAATTTCAGCATTCTGATACATGTTTCGTAACCAAAATTTAACGTAGAACATGACGTGCACAACAAAAATTGCCGAAATCAACACCTTACGAAGATATTTAATGATTCTTGATGCGTGAATTCAAACCACCCGCTCATGAAAACTCAATGCTCTACGTGACTCACATCGCGCGCTAAACGTTTATCATGACAGTCTCTGAGTTATAAAAATTTGGCAACCTAAATCTTGACGCTTTGGCTCAGCTGTAGCAAATTGCTGATAGTTTGAACAACACATGGTGTGAAATGAACATTGCTCGATTTAGAAGCTTGCTGAAACCGTTGTAGTGCGCGATTTGACTCACGTAGAGCTTTGAGTTTCTAGTGAGCGGCCAGTTCAAATTCCTCGTAACCAATGTGAAATAAAAACGTTAATATCTTCGTGAGGAGTTGGTTTCAGTAATTTTCGTTGTGCGAATCGTGTTCTACATGAAATCCTGGTTAAGAAACATGTATCAGATTGCTTAAATTCGTACCTTGTCTAGTGGTCCATTAAGGTGTTCGTCGCGAACACCCTGTTAGCGATCCTTTTCCATAGGTTTAAACGGCAGATCAATCGATATATCGCAAAGCATGTCACGCCATGCTGATTTTGATCCTTCTCGGCTGAACTCTACAACACTTTTTAGACCCTATCATAAATGTGTTAAGCACTCCTCAAGCAGTGTTCGAAACTCACCTTGAAGTTTCAGGAGCCATTTGGCGCATCATGCTCGATTTGTAGGGGCCATTGAAGATTTTTTGGGGGCCAAATCGACTTTTTGCCTATTTATCATGGCGCATTTAGTGACAAGTTAGACACAAGATGTTTTAGTTACAGAACTAGAAGCTGTTACTTGGGGGAGATTTCGAAAAATCACCAAAAAGAAAACCCATTATTTTTTTTTTTTTTTTTGGGGGGGGGCAATTTTTAGGGGCCACGATGGCGCAGAGACTTAATTTTTTAGGCCCCATGGCCGATTTCTTAGGCGCATTTGGCGCGTTGGCGCCTGTGAGTTTCGAATGCTGCCTCAAGAATCCCGCGCGTTGGTGGATCCAGCAAATTGGCAACATTGTTATTTCTTCATTTGAACCAATGGAAATGTATCGATTCTCGAAGGGGGCAGTTGCTCCGACGAGAATCGATTATTCATCACAGGTTTAAATGGAAGAAAAACAGTGGTGCCAAATCGCTGGACCCGCCCTCTTGCGAGGATTATCCGCCATCGGCGACAAGTTATTTCCTTCCGGAACGTTTCATTTAATGATGGGTACAAGAGGAACGTCAGCGCTAAAGAAACTCCGGATTCGAGCAAAAATCAGAGTCATCAAAATTTCCCCTCTTCACTGCCTGCGACTAAAAGCAGTGAAAAAGACTTTTGAATGGTAACACTACATTTCAAGCCCCCCCCCCCCCCCCCCCTCCTTCGTCCGACCCCTTTTATTTTTTTCAGATCGCTGTGTTTGTGAAGTTTCCATGAGGCTATATACGAATCCCTCGTGGAGTAATCACAGCACATCAATGGCAGTCGCATCCTCTCTGTCGCCTACAAATCATCATCGACGTTGCCAGATTTTTGACAAACACAACACTCAAAAAAACGAAAGGACGATTTTCTGATCAATCGAGCTCATTGAGTCGAAAGAGGGCTATCTGCATTTCACGTTGCCGAGTTTTTTGTTTCCTTTTAAACTATACAGAAAACGGAACAGTGGCGTGGAGTGCTTTGTGATATATCGATTCATCGGCCATTTAAAACTATGGAAAAATATCGATAAACAGGGTGTTCGCAGCGAACACCTTAATAATCGATTATTTACTACTGCTTCAAATGGGTAAAATATCGATGGATCGCAAAGCACGCCACGCCACTGAAACGTAACTACTTAAAGGCTTGGAACTTTCTGCAAATGAATCCAACATTCAGGGTTAAGTTGCAACAGGATTTAGCAAATGAAATTCCCTGACAGTTCCCCGATTTTTCTGTCACGTTTTGGTGAAATTCCCTGACAGTTGAGGATATCCCAGATGCTTAAGAAGATATGATTTGAAATAGTTTTCTGGCAAATGTGTTGTTCAAAACTTCAAACCCATTCTAAAAAGCAAATAAAGGTGAATTGACAATTTTTCCCTGACTATTTCATCATAATCCCTGACTTTTCCACGTTTTCCCAGACTTTTTAAAAATCTTTGACATTACCCGGTTTTTTCGGAATTTCCTAACTACAGAAACCCTGTGCATTATGAAGAATATGCTCACAAAATTGGCTATACTTAAAATTTTGGGTGCTATACTTAAAATTTTGATCAAAAAACGTGATCGGAACTACCTGCGAATTAATCCTACATTATGAAAAATATGCTCACAAAATTGTACACACTGGAAAAAAACACATTGGATGTAGAGTCCAGACTCTTGAAAAAATTGACAAGAAAGTATACACTTGATTCAATCAGATTTAAGCTTGAATCAAGAACCAAGCCTATTAATTTGAACGGATTTCCTATTGATTTAAGCAAAAATCTGATTGAATTAGAGTATTTTCTCTTGTCAATGTTTTCAGGAGTCTGGACTCTAGATCCAATGTGTTTTTTTTCCAGTGTACTTAAAATGTTACGTGCTAAGAAAACTATTTGCTACACTTAAAATGTTGATAAAAAAACATGTCTTGTCGCGCTTGACTTCTTGGTCCGTCCGTCCATCATTCAAAATCTCGAGCTTTTTATACGCGATCATTTGGCAGCGACGACGGGCTGTTGGAGCCCGCGCGGAGCGAGAGGCTGGGGCTTGGGGGACGTGAGGGAATCAAATCGTAACCGATCCCATTATCTATGTTTTCGTAACCGCCGAGCGATTGATGCGCGGCCTTTAATAAAAATAGAGCGCCACCAACCACGATTCGCATGACATAATGCGAGCGTCGCGACGAAAAGTGCTCCTCTCGATGTGGTGCATAGTTCTGCGCGGCGACGCCAGATCGCGCCATCAAAGGATGCTCGATTCTGGAGTCCCTTTATACTGAGAGTCAAGACGATGTGAATCCATTTCTGATTGGCTCCCGTATTTTAGGCCTTCAGAATGTCACAAACGGAAATAAAAATTACATTTTCACCGATTGCAAAGATTATAATCTGGAATGGACCAGGGAATTACGGGTTCGGCAAGGAACAAACGGAATGAGAGAAGGAACGGAGAAAGGAGTTTGAGAATGGGCCGATCAAAGATTACGAAAAACGTTCATTTCTGTAATCTTTATTCCCGTTTGTGACTCCATGAGGGGGTGTTGTATTGACACTCAGTATAAAGGGACTCTACTCGATTCTTGGGCGCAATGCGGTTGATTCCTCCGAAAATGGTGCTGTTAAGGTTCATTTATGAAATACAAGATGCTGCAAGTCGAATTTTTTAACCGTCACACAGTGGAGCGAGTCAATGGAGAGGTCGGAAAAAGATTGGAAGCTTTAAACGGTTATAACTCAGTTTATACAAACTTTAGAGTTCCAAAATAGATTTCATTTATTTCCTCGTGTAACCTTCTTTCGGCAAAACCCCTTACTATTTAAAATATGACGAAATAAATATCAAAATTGCAAAATTGCAATATCAAAATTTGCAGTTTTAGTCAAAAATTTCAAGTTTGACCTCTCTGATTGCCTCGATCCACTGTGCATCGTCGATGAAGAGGAATCCTGTGTACAGGAAAAACGCCGGGACTTTTAATTGAGATTTGGCATTTTTCTTCTGCACATGCTGTTTCACTACAAGAAACTCTAATAACCATGAGTTCTCAGTGATAAGCAACATGTAGATCACAGGTCATTTTAAAGAAGTCTTTATGACAAATTTGCAACCCCCAAATCTGAAATTGGGTAAGTATGGCGGAATACTCCAAGAGAGCATACCCGGTGAAAGAAAAATTGTAAGTATACATGCAAAAACATCAAGAGTAAACATGTACTTTTTAGTATTATAACCTCAGATATTTTTCTGCATCCACAAATTGTCCGGAAAATGAGCTATTTGTCAAAACGGGCTATTTTGAATTAAATTTTCTGAGGATACGTCCATGCTAAAGGCAAACTGAGGTTTGGTATTTAGCTGGAAAAATTCAATTTTATTTTTGTCAACGCAACATTCCAAGATCCATGAGAAAACGTGTATCACAAGGCCACAAAATCTTCCTCCCTATTTCTAATGAGGTGGTTACTTCCAGTCGAATTGCATCGGGCATGCATAGACGAATCAACACTATGTTTGATCCCTCTCTAGCCCAATGCACAATATTCAACTTTTCATGCGACAAAAGCGAAAAAAGTTGAATGGTAAGTTGAACGCGACGCGATTTGATTCAACTGTCGTTGCCGTCTGAAGTGTGATATCGGCAAAAGGAATTCGGATATCTCAGTCAGCTTCAGATTCGCGAACATATAGCTTCGGCCGAAGTCGATCGGAAGATTTCATTTCAACTTTCCGTCGAAGGAAGGTTGAACGATTAGTTGAATGTGACGTCACATTCAAGTTACCGCTCAACTTTCCATCACATCGTCGGATTCTCGTGTCAGAATCACACGATCCAACTTTTCATTCGACAAAAGTGGAAGAAGAGTTGAATGAAAAGTTGAAAAGTGTGAATTGGGCTTATGAACACTGATTTTCAGAGCAGTTGATAGAGTCACACTGAATCCATCGCGCGATACGAGTTATGGGAATTAACACCGAGGTACGCGGTTATTGAATTGCGTTTTTCGGGTACTTCCCGATGTTTTCGAGTAAAATATGATGATAGTGGACAAAAGACGTCTCCTCCTACTCACTTATACAACTCAATAAAAACCACCAGAAGTCGAAAAACGCACATTTGGAGTTACACTATCGATGAAGTCTAGAAATCTGAGGAAAGAATGTTCGTTCATTTCTCTGTAATAAAATGTTTTTCAAGAAAAAAAATAGAAAAAATTTAGAATCTAATTACGGCGTTTTTTTTTGGCATTGGAAGGCGGAGATAGTAGGACAGAGGAACAATCTAAGGGTAGCGTGAAATCAGGGGTCGATAATATCTTCGATCACGCGATAATTGTGGGGAGCCCCTGTTTTTTTGTGTTTTTTTCTTTTCCTTGCAACGTCCGGCACAGAAATGGTACAATATGCGTTCACTAATCACTTCTTACTACCAATTTAAAATTTGCTTCCTACCGGTCGACTAAAAAGCCTGACGACAAAAAAGAAAGGATAAACGGGGAAAAAAGAAGGAAATAACTTTTAAGGGAAGCTCTTTTTCGGATCGCGCAATGTGGTGAAAAGCAAGGAACTTTATCGAACCCCTCATGAAAGTTTCAAGTTCATGAAGAACAGATAAACACGCACCTACTCTCACAGAAAACAGAAAAACACGATTGCTGACGCATGACCCGAGGTCTTCGATCACGATTGTACTCGTATTTATTCAGAAAGAAATTCAAGACGTTTTCAAGAATCTGGCAAGGGACTTAGGGGTGAGCGATGTACAACGATCCGCGTCACATCCCTCTTGATGCGTAGGTGTTTGTCATCCTTTTCTGCTGTTTGTGCAGATATTCAATCGGTGGGAATCTCTACCGCACAAATCAAACTGAAATTTTTTAGATAAAGTGAGCTGTCAAAACTTTGGCTGAGAGGCGTTGTGGAAATTGTATCCTATGGATCCTGTGGGATTTTCTGTCAAAGACACCAGACCGTTGTTCTTTCTTTCTTTTCTTCCTTCTCTTTTTATCACTTCCCTTCTCACCCCACTATCACTTCTTCTCTGTTTAGGGACATTTCTGAAAACATATGACTTTTGCTTTGCGACCCAGGGGTTGAATCATAGCTATGGTGAGCGATTACTCACGTTGGGACAACATTTTGCAACAGGGAACTACTATTTCAGAATCATCCATAAAAACACCTATCTGCATGAAGGTAACTGATGGCACATATGAGGACTTTTCCGATCTAGCTGCGTATACTCCTGGCAACGTTGCTAAGCTCGTGCATACAGTCCTCTGTTCAGTCGGTGGAGAGCTTTCAGATCTGCTCTAAATTTGCTTTATATTTTCTACCTTTGGTTCTGAATGTTTTGGCAGAGGAATGTGCAATGTGGATGATTTCGGATACTTGTAAAAAAAAAAGGGAAGAGTCGCCAATCTCAGCAACGTTGACATGTATATATGCTGTTTGGTTGGTAAGGTCCTCATATGCTGTCTCTAACATGAGGCAGAATTGGACCGCGTTAAACAGAAAGGAACCAAGCCACATCAGCTATTGCCAAATTTAACTGGGCAATTTAATTTTTTCCATGAAAACGTTTGTGCGGATTTTGGTGCAAATTTCAGTGAATTTTTTGCATAGTACTCAGCAAATTCTCTGAAATTTCCAAAGGAATCCGCACAAACCTTCTTCTGTAAAAAATCAATTTGCCTTGTTAAATTTGGCAATAGCTGATGTGGCTTGGTTCCTTTCTGTTAAACTCGGTCCAATTAGTACTTCCGAATTGCAAAATTCAGTCCGTTTGGTAGTCTTTGAAATGGATCACCCGGCAAGGTAGTAATTGAACTGAATATTTTGCAATTAGAAACTACTATTTCTGGCTAGGCCGTAGAATCACCTATTTGCATACAGAAGGTAATGGAACAAACGTTTCTTTTAACATGATAGTAGTCCTCATTCCAACGTGTACTCTATTTTAAGTATTACGACACGTGTTTTCTCTTGGCATCAGTTAATGCAAAACAATTTAAATGTATTAAAAATTTCTGAGTTAAATCGACGGCGTAAGACCAGATATCCTCAGTCCAAAATGATATCGCAGCATATTTTGTCTTCAGATTGACAAGCCCAGTCGATTTAAGTTGGGTTAGGTTAGGTCATACAACTAAACTAACTTCGCGGCAATGCGTGAAGTATCACCGTAATTGAAGGCGCTTCCGATTGGAAATAGTCACTGCTCTTCGGTTGGCGACTTTGAAAGTCTTTTCCTCAGCTAAAAGGACCTTATTCAAAGTCGGCCATTTCCAACCTCGGCCAAATCTTTACAAAGGTTTGGTCGGCTCAAATTAAAGGCTGTTGAATAATTTTTTTTAAATTATTTGTTGGAAATTGCGTGAAAACTAATAGTGCCCGCCTTCTTTCCTTTCTCAGTTAATCTTTGATTTGCAAGATCCCTCCACTTTCCCTTCGTCAAGCTTATACATCAATTTCAACTATCAACCCGCGAGTCATGAGTTTACTGCGTTTTTCTTGTCTTTCCTTATTTTCACCGCGAAAATTTAATCGAATTGTGCCTTCTGTTTCGCCATTTTACTACTTTTTCAGGAATGAAATAGTGCATGTTACCACAACCGAAAATCAACTCTCTTCGATTGCAGCTGAGTCACCATAAATTTAAAAAAAATCTTCGTCCACCGTAGAACTCTCGTGACTTTTCAGGGTTTTCCTCGGTTCTCCTGAAACTAACAACCCTCATTGCGTTATCACTTAATGATACATTCAACGACCACCGTTTCAATCTAAAAACGAAACGTCCGCGCTCCGCCCGCAAAACCTGTTTGAATAACTCGTCATCAAACCGCAACTTGTCGGACGGGACGCGAGATTGTATGATTACACTAAAAAAATCAACGTTCGGTGTAAAATATGTGCGTTTTACCATAAAATTCGACAACCATGGCGGATGGGCATTGGGAATCGAGCAAAAAACCTCACGTTCAATAAACCGCGCTCCAGAGTGGGGAAATAACTTTGCGCGTCCACACGACCGCGCCTTGATTGTTGAATTGCTATCGAATGAATTTAATCGATAGATACCATTGCGAAGACGGGGCTTTATCGATTAAGTTCGTTCGATAACAATTCAAAAATCGACCTGCCGCTCCAGAGCTCCAATTTTTCATCGAGAATTTCCGATCGTCCGTTCCTTCATCAACGACAAACCTCACGCGCATGGTTGCCAAGTCATGCTATACAATTTGTACACTTTACGTGGTTGAATAGGGGGAAAAGCACTATCTGGCAACAATGCGCACGTGCAGCGGGAACGCTCCACTCGGCTCGGCGAACCGGAAAATCATCAGGTTTGCGGGACATCGTACTGCCACCGTGTGAAAATCGTTGATACAATGATTCTGGGACATTTTTTTCCACAGTCTGTGTAAAGCAGCTACTACCCAAAAAAATTCGCTCTCGGCGAAATATTAATTCAAATTGACTTCATTTTGCGATTAGGAACTACAAAAAGTCTATTACGACTTTGCTCCGGTGCACTGTGCACTCGCTCCAACAACGCTGCCGTGCTAAAGAAGAACGCCGTATGAACATTCGAGAGTTGCAAAATTCCCTCCGATAAAATGTGAAATTTTGAGGGAAGTTATGTTTATTTTTCCTTGAAATTTTCAGACACTTTAGATCAAATAACAAAAAAAAATAATCTGATAAGTTGGAAGAAAAATATTCACAAATTTTCCTCAACAGGATGTCTAGTTTTTTTTTCCATTTTAGGAAATCCTAATTTAACTGCTAAATCCTGATTTCATAATTTTTCCAAATCCTGATTTTTTGCGGAGAAAAATTAAAATTTCTGCATAAGTGTATACAAAAGCAAAACTCTAGAATTAAGTTGTAGAGAATAAAAACCAGTGTTTGTCTCAAATCCTGAGTGTATGACCGATTTTCCTCAAATTCTGATAAAATCGTGATTAAATCCTGATAGAATCGGGAAAATCCTGATGTTAGACACCCTGTAAAAATTAGCGATTTGTTCAAGGAAACTCGGCAACGCCTCGAGGCTCATACGGCGCAGTGGCGTGGCGTGCTTTGCGATATATCGATTGATCTGCCATTTAAATCTATGGCAAAGAATCGATTATCAAGGTGTTCGCTGCGAACACATTGATCATCGATTCTTCACTACAGTTTCAAATGGAGAAATATCGATAATCGATCATTCACGCCACGCCACTGATACGGCGTTTTTCCTTAGCACGGCAGAATGGGGCGAACGAAAGCCAGCCGAACACGCCATAAAATACCAGTAAAAAACTAATAGGGAGGCAATCGAGTAACAGATTTTAACTACCCTCGTGCGGTTCGACTCCAATTTAGGGATGCAAAGAATTCGAGCTCAGCTCAGGGTGGTTGCGCGATCCGGGGTGCTTAATTTGCCGGGTCCTCGGAACCGGGCTCCGGAATTATTTTTTAAAACCGGCAGCTCTTTTTTTATTTTAAACGGTCCTCGTTAAATCGGCTAGAGCGGCCTCTCTCCGAAATTCTCCACGCAGTGACTGTCAAATTAGGTTCCTAAACCTCCGAGGGGAGCAGTGGATTTGAGCATAATCTGAGTCATTGTTGTCATCCTGCATTGTAAAAGCATGACTCGTAGAAGTGCACATCTTGAATTCTCGACCTCTTGATTTCACGGTTTGAGAACATGAAATTCCACGACTTTTCAACTTTATTAGGCGTGATTTATGACTGAATGTTCTTCGCGTAAAAATTTTAGCGCGAAGTCTTTTAAAATTGAAAAGTTTAGAACATTTAGAACTTAAGGGGAGAAGTAGCTGAATACGGATGTACATGATCCATGGACACGGAGGGACACTTGCAGGGAAAGAATCTTCTCGCTTTTTCATTCTTTTTTTTCTGTGGTTTATATATTTTAATTGTGAGGGTCGAGGTGGAAAAAAAAATTCTATCTTGATTCTTGTATTAACTTTCGATGCTACATTAGGTGTTATACTTCTGGGAATGGCTGTCAAACCGAAAGACCTTAGGTAAAACGCGATATGATTTATTTGTATTCAACATTTTCTGCAGCACACTGGTTGCTTAAAAATTCCTCATTTTCTTTTTTTCACGCAAGGCTGCCTACGAAAATCGAATGCATTCCAATTCGCCGGGAGGGTCGAAATAAGTCACGTATCCATGCAAAAAAAATGTTTCCAGCAATGATGAATTGATGAGTGGAAAATTTTTGTTCGCTCCGAGGGAATTCGACGCGTGTCCGGCTTGCAACACGCGCGAGACCCCCACCCTCCGCGCCAAGGGGGGAAGAGGGGGTTGATTATTCCTGCGGGCCCAATCAACAGACCTGAGTTGTGAATATTGAATACAAATCGCGACACGGGTACGTCAGTCAAGTTCGATTTAATTAACACCGATGTGTGTTCGCTGATTCTGACACGGTGCCTTGCATATTCATCGAGTCGACGTTATACGTTCTCGGTCGACTTGAGTGCACTCGTTGTAACGCGTGGCTTCAACGTTCCAATTTTCTGCTGTACCGCAAGGAAAAACGTCTTATGAAAAGTCGGATGGTGTCAAATCTCCCTGTAGAGAACCATTATTTTATAGGAAATTCATGAATTATTTCCTTGAAATTTTCAGATACTTTTGATTAATTGAAAACATGGTGTCAAGTTTTCTTGGCAAAGCTCATTCCCTGATTTTTCCCTGATTTTCAGGAGCTCATTCCCTGAAGAGAAACCGAAGTTTTCTCCCACTTCCTGGGATTTTCTTGGGGAAAACAAAATAATTTTCCAGAGTTTCAGATATGAATATCTATTTTAATTAAGCTTACAGCCATTTCTTTGGCGCACGTCAGATTAGACCGCCACATTTGAAAACGATATGATCCCTGGGTGGTTGGAGAAGATATTCCCGGTATTTGGAACAGATTCCCGGTTTCTGAAACAGATTCCCTGAATTTCCCTTGATTTTCTCTGTAAATTTTCATTCCCTGATGAATCTCGGTTTTTAAAAAACTAGACACCATGATTGAAAATTAATTTCTCTGAAAATTTGAACGGACAATATTCACAACTTTCCTCGAAAATTCGTATTTTATTGGAAGGAATTTGGCAACGCCTGAAGACTAATGCTGCGTTTTTCCTTACCACGGCTGTATTTAGGGCCGCATTTATTTTTTTACTTTCCGGAGGAAGCCCTGTATGGTTTACAGATTGACAACTTCTTCTACTACAACTATTACTACTTTCTGTAAACTACTTAAATTAGCAGTGAAGATTCTGCAACACCGCACCCGAGAAATGCAACCAAGATCTTGATAGAACATTAAAAGTCTTATCTCCTTTCCGATTCGAAGTTCGTTAAACAAAATACCTAATTTTTCCCACTTCATAGGTAACCTCCTTGACTTTGCCAAAAAGTTCCAAAATTTCAATTTTAGTCAACAAATTTTGGAGCTCTAATGAGCAGCAGTACATACCTATACCTATAGTACCTTACATACAGATCGGGCCATTTCTCAATGTTTTTTTCTTTTCCCCTAGCTTAATTTAATATTTTGCCCTCATTTTACAAGCTTTTAAAGTTTAAATTCGAATTCAGTAAAACAGCAACAGATAGCCTACAACATTTTTCCGATACGTGAAAATTTATTTAAAAAAGACCAACTTTACTGGATAATTCCCTCCTTTGTAGTTATTAGTCCATTTTTCCCGGGGACGGCAACGGCCACGAAATTTTTCCGATACGTGAAAATTTATTTAAAAAATACCAATTTTACTGGATAATTCCTTCCTTTTTAGTCAATAGTCCATTTTTCCCGGGGACGGCAACGGCAACGCGGAGGCGACATGAGCGTCCCTTGCGCCCCGGCCGGGGATTGTTGGGAACCTTGAGTGGGGTTCCGTGTTTGCGGGGCCCGCGAGGGCGCAGAGGGCGTCGAGAGGGGTCGGCGAAGTGCCGGACGGGGGGGGGGGGGGGGGGGGGGGGGGGGGGGGGGGCGTCGCGGACCCGAATCTAGTGCCTCCACCTCGCTGCTGTCAAGTGGCGTGGCGATGGCCCCGAATTCGCCCGGTTCGGTTCCCGACTCCGAAAACTCGAGAAGCCTCCGCCTATTGATTCTGCTGTTTTTTCGTGCCACGGTCGGCAGTTCACCTGATTCGGCATGTTTAGAATATCTTGATTTAGATTTCCGATCCCTCATATTTTGGAGGTTATGGATTCGATCGATACACCGATCGAAAAATTGTTGAAAGGACAGTGTCGATTCGATCGACATGCCTGGATCGGAAGAAAACGTGAACCGATCGACGTGATTCGACCGACACCCATTCGATCGATTCACGAAGTTTTTGATCGCATCAAGGAATTTTCGATCGTAAGTCGATCGATTCACAGGTTTGTCCAGCGATTCACGGAGTTGTTCATTGATTCGCAGGTTTATCGATCGATTCACGGGTTTATCGATCAATTCACGGTTGTCGATCGAATCGGTGTAGATTCAATCAAGTCGATCGGTTCACGTTGTTATTTTTCGACCCATTCGTGTAGATGAAATCGACACAGCATTTCAATAAATCGTGGATCGGATCGGTGTCTATCGATTCACTTTTTTAATTTTTTATGAATTCATGTCGATCAAATTCATACCCTCCGATGTTTTTCTGATTTCCTGATTTTATCATAGCTGACAAGAAGGCGTAACCACTCTTGGAGATGAGCCCGGGAAAACATTAAGTTATATGGAAAACAGGGTTCATCACAAAAAGTACTTACATCCTTGTGCCAGGAGGGCGATGATTTCAGAAGAAACAATACCTCTAATTTTTTGGGAACAGTTACCAATACATCACATTTCTCTTACGAAAAACTGAAAAACTAGATATTTCTTCTGAGTTCCGAAAAAATGCATGTCCTGGACTTCATGAGCAGCGGGCTGATTAGTATAATTGGACGTATTTCTATCAAACGGAACTATGTGCATTATGACGTGAGCCCTGTTATGCACATATTCTTATGGGTCTCAGGGCTCGTGTCTTAATGCACATAGTTCCGTTTGACAGAAATAGGTCCAATTGATGGACAGAATGATAAACAAAAAATACAGAGGGAAAATGAAGCGCTCCTGTTTGTGAAAGTGACCACCTACATATCGGCGGGCTAAGATTAGTAGAAGACATAAGATTAATATGCACCTAATGACGAACTTAACGTCACAATTTAAATGCCGAGACTTTCGGGTTTAATAAGAACTCGCGACGAATGCACGCGAGTAAGAAATGGATTTCATTCCTTAGGTTTCACCCACTAATTACTCGCACTTCACAAAGGAATTTCAACGAACTTTCCCTCCTAAACATTCCTCTGATATACAATGGAAACTTTCGACTTTCCTTCAATCGTAAATAAACACGGGAAAATGAGAAATGAAAGAGATTAAAACCTGCATGCCGAGTAAACGTTGCCACAAGAAACCGAAATCGAAGGTATTTCTCCGGCTGAATTGTTGATGTTGACGCGGCGCGTGTGGGTGGGTGCGTGGGTGTAGTGTTGGGGATTTGAAACAGATTTCTTGAGAAACAGATTTTTTACCAAAAAAAAATCTATTAAATCACATCGATTTTCTTGGGCTATTAATTGTGTGAATCGATTCTTTCTTTGAAATCGAATATTCCGATTTTTTTAAATAGATTTTTCGGAAAATTGATTTTAGTCACGATTTAAATCGACGAAATGGAATTCTTGAAGAAAATCGAACCGATTCGATTGATCCATAATTTTGAAAAAAGCTCCAATACTACGAAGAACTGGCAGAGTCGTTCGCTTCGCAGTGGCCGGCCGCGGCTGCCAAGTCGGCGGGAAATGCACGCGGTGCTAGTAGGGGGTAGTTTTCAATTCAACTGATCGTACATTTTCTAGTGATTAAGTACTACATGTCCCGTTTTGAAATGATATGACTACATTGTTTCATTAATTTTATGAACGAGAAAAAACATTTAAAAAGGGTCCGAACTGTATGTAACAAGGCGGAGAAGGTTTTTTTTGACCTCTAATTGAAAATCTTTTGGAACTCCTTGGCTTTGTTTTCTCCGCGAAATGGTGTTGACCCAGCAACGTTTCTCCGCCTTATTATTTTTAAGTATACCACAATTTCAGCAACAACTTGACAACATGAAAAGAGCCCCCTCGCGAGCAATTCACAATTAAAGGATCTCATCACGACAGAGAGAGGGCAGTGGCTCTTTCCTAGGGACCTGATGTAACAGGCGGGGGGAGGGGGGCTGGAGGTCCGGACACAGTAGGGTCACTCCCCCTCCTACGTACAGTGTGAGTATTCTTAGCACCTACCGTTTGATGTGCTCCAAGGGTAATTAACATAATTTTCCACTCTTCACTCTTCACACTTCGCATGAGCTATAGTCCTGCAATTTCGGGGCGCAGTAGTGACTAGTGGGTATCAACAGAGTTGCCGCTTATCCACGGAAAGGGAGTTTATTTGTGACCGTTTGAGTAAAATTTCGAATCGAAAAACAGAAACTGAGATATGGCCTTCACTGTACAGAGGCATTCGTGGCGAAAATTTTGGCACAAAATAAGCCAGGGAAAATCGAACCGAACCGGAGTTATTTCAAGCGGAGTCAAAATTTGCAGCTTTAAATTACATATTTTAGAGAAAAAGCTTTGGTCTGCCATTTTTAGGATCGAAACACAACTTTACGATACCGAGGGGCTAAACCACTTGCGAGTAAATGATAGGATGCTATACACAAATACGACAAAGAGAAAATGGATCGGTCCCTCTTGGTGGAAGCGGATAGAAAAAAGCTTCGTGTTTGGAACCCGAAGTTGAGGTCATATGGATCTCTTGAGGTTTTCGGATCGGGCATCCGAAGGTCCACCTGTCGAAGTTCGGGTCAAACATCTGAAGTACTTCAATACATACCGAAGTACTTCAGATGTGCGAACCGAACCGGAAAACCGGAAACCGTGAAATACCGGAATACTTCAGATGTTTGACCCGAACTTCGGCAGGTGAACCTCAAGTTTTCGGATGCGCGATCCGAAAACTTCAGAGATCCACATGACCTCAACTTTAGGTCCCTGTTACGAAGTTTTTTTCGTCGTGTTGTAATGGACGAAGGAGGTAAGTAATAGACTAAATAACGGCAACTTATGAGAGCTTCTAAACTTAATCCATCATTTTCCCCTAAGGCTAGGACAAACACCCGTTTCAACTTGTACCTTTGTTTTTCTATAAATTTCAATCATTAGCCCGCAGAATTCTTATGAGAGTCTTCTGATGAAAAATCTAAAATCAAATCTCCGATATGATCGTAGAATTACTCCCATCTCCTTCAACTGAGGTTCCTTTACTCGTTGGCAGTCACATATTAAGAAACTAGTTCGTTTGGTTTGCGGAATACCCGACGGACTCGATTGCATTTAGCTCTGGACAGAATTTCACACAGTTTTTATGGACATTTTATGAGTCAACTTCAATTCCGGCATTTACGCAAAATGTTAAATCGTTTGAGTGTGCCTGAAACAAATACGCGCCTAAAACAAGGTTTCAAGTTAACTGATCCTAAATTTAAGCGAGGTAGGAGATTTGGCAACTTATTTTAATGAGTTGTCAAACTTTGCTCAAGAGATGAAGCGACATGACCCGTGGATATTCTTGTCAAGATGTCATTAAACTTTCCCCGGGGTGAGTGAGAGTTGTAATATTTGGCTCGTTCCAACAATTGCCTATACTTCTGTGGATGCCGCACAAAAGGTGCCTTTACAGAGGTCCCTCAACAGCAGTAGATCGGAATATCAGTGAGCTGTTTAATTTTAGGTGAGTGTAAGCACATTGAAATAGCCACTTCGAACGCCGTTGCAACATTCCCCTGATTTACTGGACATTGAAAAACTTGGCTACATCATAATAATACTTAGAGTTGGCACCGATAATTTTTTTTTTATCTTAACTCGCAAGCTTTCCTCCAAAAACGAGAGTAAAATGCTTACGTAAAGCGAATAAGTTTACCGCTAAAATTCAGTAACATCATTTTGGATGAAAGTAGTATGTACTAATTTTTGGGAGCAAATTGAGGATTTTTCTCTTAAAGATAAAAAATACACTATATTGGTAATTTGGTGTTGTGCCCTAATTGTAAGAGTTGGCTTACTTTCACCAAACTAACCCAATTCGGATAAGATAAGGTATAATACCATACAAGCCTTGAGGCACAGCATTTCCTTTGATAAAGAACAAATTTTCGGAGAAACCCGTGAATGAACCACTCGCAATTTTTCGGAGTTTTAACCGCAATTAAATCTACAGTATCTGAAATGCTAAAGAAAAATGCTCATCACTCTCTCCCAAAATGAGTTTGTTTTCAGAAAGAATTCGACAATACTTCAATATTCATACGGCAGGAATAGTACTGTATGAATCTACTGGTTTTGCTGGGTCAAATATACCAACTTTGTTCTCTTTTCTGGTCTCTTTAGACCACGAAAAACGTGAATCGATTTCCAAATTTTGACACGATACAATGGCGCATCACAATAACACACTATATTGGAGTTAAAAAATTGTGTAAATTGGAAACATCGGACGAATAAAAATAAGTTCCTCAGAATCTTGCAGCGAAGATAAAGATATTCCACAAACAAAAGGGGGAGAAAGAAGTTGCACGTAGAGAGATGATAAAGCTGCCAGGCGGGTAAACAGAAACATTGATTTGACGCTTTTTACGATATAAGTTTTATTCGTGCCGTCATTCATACTTCCATCATAAAAACTTCGTGTGAAGTTGTACTACTCTCATGTACCAAACAACAAGAAGTAAAATATGAAGATTTCACTCACCAACACTAATGTTTGGGCACTGGAATGTTGGGATATGAAAACAAGACCAAGGTTCAACTCACCTGGAAAAAGAAAAGAAAAGACATTGATAAAAACAATTAACATTAATAAAACAACATGAATAAAAGCAGATTAAATTATATTGAGTGGAAGCAAAATTTAGAGAGACGCAAATGTATTTCAAGCAGGGTCTCTGTTTGATTATCTACCTTTATTAAAGGAATTATGATCCTTGGACTTTATATTCTTTACACTAAGGGTGCTTACTAAATACTCCATGACCTGTTGTAATTGCATTAAATCTGGTTTATACAGGAGTCAGACTTTTTAAATGATTTGCCATCTTAGTTGTAATCTAATCATAACGAGATGAAATCTAAGAAACCTCCAAAGAGGAATCACGATTGTTAGTATCGCACGTGAAGGGGAACGGAGGAAAACATAACGACGAAAATATCGTTATTGGTCGCATTTCAGCAAAAAAGGCTTATTTATATTGAATAAAATTGGAAGGAAAACCTACATTTTTATGAGATTGATTGGATTTTAGGACTCGAGTTTAGGAGCTGGTTAGGGACACCGTTCCTTGCCGAGTAAGGGAATAAGTTCAGCTACTTCGCGTGCAAAACGATTCCTCTGTGTATAAAATCTATGAAAATTACCTGCTCCTCAAATAAATTATCACTGACGAGTGTTCCCCCTTTTTTTGGGGTACATTTTATGAAGTTATACCAATGACCTGAAATAGGTTGGAATCTGAGCTGCAAGGCATCGATCAAGCAATTGGGTGAAATAAAGTGAGCTCTTGCTGCTTCAACCGTTTTAACACTCCGGAGGGCAAATTGCCTACTCAAAGAACTGAGGGCATTTCCTTGTTTATTAGGGCACAGCTACTGGTGTCAAATACATTTTGGGCAATTTGGCACATGTGCAGTTCATTGCAAAAAACGTTGGTATCAGCGACAGAGAATGTGCATAAAGAAATTTATTACTGCATCTGATAGTACTTAATGAGATGAGCTGCTTCGCAGGATTTTCCAATTTTTGTGATTTCTTTCGATCAAGGAAATTGGAGACAAATATATTTAAAAGTGAGAATTTCTGCCGTGTTGTGACGTCATCCGGCGGCATTTCGCCTTTACAATCGTGTATATCGGCAGGAAAGGTTATTTTCTCACATCTCTTCCAATATATGTTCATTTTAGAAACCAATCACGCTCTCATGCTCACTTCACTTACTGATTTCTTCTTGAACATGAAATTCACAAAATTGTAGGCACCTGCAAATTCTCTATTAATCGATTCACGCTCTCCTGTGAGTGTCTCCTAAATTCCTCACGTCCTTGACTCACTTAACAGAACTGAAAGAAAAGGGTTGAAAAAGGCCCGAAAAACTCTGTGAAACCGCCGAGACAATGAACAAAGAGCGCCGAGTGAAAGAGGAACCGAGAGGGCTCAAAAAAGCTCGTGAAAGGGGGTCCGGTACGACATGGAGGAGCTTTGAAGTGTGACAGATTACCTTTTACTTTTACAGCCTAATGAAAATAATGGTATTTATTGTGAAAGGAGCGGCTGTCTGCTGTCACATTGGAGACACCCGCATTAGGAGTCAGGAGGGGCGGACGCAACCCGCCGCGCTACCGCGTGCTAGGGGCGAGGCAGAAGGGGGGTACTCGAGGAGCAACAGTCGATATGACAGCTCTTACTGTTTTTTCCTCTCAGCCTTCCTGCATTAATCATACGCGACTCCGATTCTCACAAGTAATATTTCTGTTCGCTGCCCTGGAAACGTTGCGATATGGACGATGAAATTCCTTTCTTTGTTTCCCCCTTGTTTTATGTCGCAGACAGTCGGCATCGCAATCGCCGGGGATTTGCAAACGACATGAAGAACTCGTGAAGTTCACTGGAAAAAAAGTCGCTTGGATCTTGAGTCCAGGCTCTAAAAAACATTGACAAGAAAAAATGCCCTTGATTCAATCGGACTTTTTGCTTGAATTAAAAGTAAATCCGCCAAAATCTAGAGGCTTGGCTCTTCAATTCAAGGAAAAATCGGATTGAATCAAGAATAGTTTCTCTTGTCAATGTAATCAAGAGTCTGTCCTCTAGATCCAATGTGTTTTTTTCCAGTGTAGCAATTCCTTGAACAACTTCTAGAGTTGCAAGCGACTTTTTTCCCCGTGTTCCAATTACGGGCCTGTTACGTACTTCAGCTAGACCAAAAAGAAGAGTTTTTTCTGCAGAAAATGGCTAAAAAATCACGATCATCAAGAAAGTTTGGGATACTTTCCTAAAATCACATTCTACGTAGGAAGTAAGTGTTTTTTTTTTAAAAGCTATTTCCGCTTTAAAAACGATACTACTGAGTGGGTGAACATTTTGTAAGAGGAGTCGTTCCATCCAATCCTTGCGCACTAGGATGCTACACAATATTCAACATGGCTGACGCTTCCGCGCGCAAAACGTGGGCGGCAGGTCGGCGTCGGCCATGTTGAATATTTTGTGTTCACCTGTGTCGTAGTATCGTTTATGAGGCGAGCAGCTTAAAAAAAAAAACACAGATTTCTTACGCAGATTGTGAAGTTCAGAGTGTATTTCAGATTTTTTCGATGCCCTCATCGTGATTTTGGAGCAATTATCTGTTATGAAATGACTCTTCTTTTTGCTGAATTGGAGGTTTGCAGCAAGCCAATTTGCGCATGTAGGCTGTCACCGTTGATGCGACTTTCTCGCGGCGAAATATCACGGGAAAACGTTCAGCCGCGCAGAATATTCCGATCCGACGATCCGTGGATCATGGCAGGACAAAGCACATCTCCGAATACTAAATGCGGTGCAAGTACATTTCGGTAGGCGAAGTACAGGCAATCTGCATAGCATACCGGAACGTCTATGAGTAATGGTGTAGCGCTTGAAGTATCTCAAGGATGTCGAAGGCGCTGTATATGGTGCGCGCAGGCGTGCCTCTTGTTCTGAGGTGCTGACTGCTGAGTAGAAACGCCGACAAAAGCATTTGAATGTTGCCAAATTTCTTGTTCAATACTATTTATTTTTTAAGAAAGTTACGAAAATTTTCCCGTGAAATGTTCGGACTTTTCAGACTCTATCACAAACGAAATCCTGTGTAAATTCGGAGGAGAAATAATCACAAATTTTCCTGTAAATTCGTAATTATTCGAAGAAAATTTCGCAACGCTTGACGACTTTATGCGACGTTCTTATTTATCATGGCAAAGTTGCCCGCGATAATTTGAATTTGCGGCGTCGCATCGGCATTCTGGATCCAAATCATGTCGGCAACCGGCCATAGGCCAATGCTAAAATTATCTCAACCGTGCAATTTTCAGCTGACACTCCTCTAGCCGCGATGCGTAATAGAGAGGAGGGATGGTTTTTGGATTGCTGTTAGAAATGACTAAAGAAGAACTTGCACTGGAAAAAAAGTCTCTTGAATCCAACGTCCAGACTCCTAAAAAAATTGACATGAAAAAAACACCTTTGATTAAGAAAAAGAAAATCCGCTTGATTGAGGAGCTGGAGCGTGGCTCTCGATTCATGCAAAAATCCGATTGAATCAACAGTACTTTTTCTTGTCTTTTTGGATTCAGGATCCAAGAGACTTTTTGTATAGTCGTGCAACCATACGCCTCGTCAAAACAATAAGCGTTTGGAGGAACAATACAAATTGCTACTAGGTACTTCATAAAATCCTTTACCGAGGAGATAAAAACGGCCAACTCCAATAGGGCACTGCTCAAAAATAAGTTCGTTTCACTTCAATTACATACTTTACAGAGCGGAAACTCTTTAGCTGACTAAGAACCAAGGCTGTTAGTAATGGTATGGTGCTGATCCCAATTATGAATTATCCTCAGAGACCAGCTGTAAAAGCAATCTATAGAATCACAAAATCATGACACTGTCGTTTCTGGAAAAATCGAGTTGCCGTCACGATTGGCATGCCTCATGCCTCGTGAGTGTTCAATGCTTGATTCGTGTAAAAAAAACTATTATCGCGATACTTGAAGGTAGGAGCGAGATAGAAAGAAATAGTAAAAACGCGTTTCGGAACGAGTTTCAAAAATTACGAACGTCATTCCAGATGATGTGCTTGCCCCCCGCTCTCGGTTCATATCATGAATCGACGTAACTGTAGTTACGATTCCTCGGCTTTTAACAGCAGATGACGGAAATTATTGAACATTGCAGAATATGCCATTGGACACGCATTCGGGCGTAAACGGGAGAGTTCGCTAAAGAGCTAAAACCCACCTGAGGAGCATACGAAATATGCCACATTGCTAAAAATCGAGATTTCGACGTCAATGGGCCTCTCTGATAGAAGAAGAAGAAAAATAAAAAATGCTCCTCAATTTTCGCGTAGAGTACCTATATTAAGAGAGTATGGCCACTGGGTCCCATGGAGAGGCTTAGGACCCAAAAATGACGGTGCTTTGTTTTGGTTTTTGAGGATGGGAGGGGGTCATTGCCAACTTTTGACGGTTATCACCAACCGCACTTGCTGCCAACCTTCCTACATCTAAGATCATTTTTCTCAAAAATTGCACACGATTAGCCTTAAAAATATGTAAAAAAGTCGCAATAGTGCATTTGGGTAAAGTTCTCGTTAAGATCAGCAAAGACAACTACATTTTGAATCATTTTGCATTACATTAACTTTATGGCGTCCGCCATTTTTGGGTCCTAAGGGCTCCATTCAGCCTAAGATGGCTGAGCCAATCAGAGGTGGTAACTCCAGTGGCCATACTCTCTCAATATAGGTACCCTATTTTCGCGTAAGCTCTGTTCAACGTAAAAAACGCCGTAAACGCCTTTTCACATTTTGGGAAACAGCATCATAGCAGAAAAACTTGTGTACCTTGGGACATTGTTCACTGGAAAAAAACACATTGGATCTAGAGTACAGACTCTTAAAAACATCGACAAGAAAAAATACTCTTGATTCAATCAGAGTCTAGCTGTAATCAAGAACCAAGTCTCTTAATTTAAGCGGATTTCGTTTTGATTCAAGCAAAAATCCGATTGAATCGAGAGTATTTTTTCTTATCAATGTTTTTAAGAGTCTGTACTCTAGATACAATTGGTTTTTTATTTCCAGTGTTATTACAGAATTCTTTCGCAAATACTATTAAGAACTTAACCTGAAAATTTGAGGTGCATGGGTAAAACAGTTTTTATTTCATAAGTATTAAGTTCCAAAAAACGGGGGAAAATCTTGATGGATTTACGGCGCTATTGCTTAGCACACTTAGCACAGCAGTGTTGTACATGTAAAACCATGCTTCCAGGGACTCATTTGGGAATCGAGATACGCCGCTCTTCCGCTAAAGGAGCGACAACAAGAGATACGGCTGTATAGATAAGCCCTTCCGTAAGTATAATCGGGCCAATATTGCGTTGAAAACATCAGAATTGTCTACAAAATACTTTTTAACACACAGTTCCAATACTTTGAAAATCCCATCTTCTTTAGGGCGTCTGCTTGCGTTTTGTTTTCAATTTTTTGGACAATTTTACGAAAAACGTACTGCTCGTTCAATAAAATTTACCACTTGGACGGTAAGCTCATTTGCCCATAACTTTATTTCTGGAATCCCTGCTCTCTTCAATAACACGATAGTGTTATTCTGCCAAACTTAACAGAAACACAGTGAGAACATTCTAATATTGCCCGATTTCCGCCGAAATTTCATATTTATTGTGAAGGACAAATATGAAATTGATCCGTTGAAAAATTACAATGTAAAGAAAATGATCAGTTGGGGAACTCAAAATTTAATAAAAATAAGATACTGGGCAAGTTTCCAAGAAAAAAATCACAAGTTTTCTGGAAAATCCGTGTTTCGGGCGCAGAAATTTGGCAACATCCAATTTTCATGCAGCGTTTTTCTCTTTTGGGAGTAAGGGGATCTCTTTCGCGAGAGAGCTCGCCGCCATCGGCGCACAGAAAACTGAGAGGTCAGACTTCTACTTGTTGACTAAAACTACACAGTTTGATAGTTTTCTTAACACATTAAAAGAAAGGAATGTGCCTCAAAGAAAAATCAACGAAAAAACCCAAGAAACCGCTTTCAATCCTCTATGTTACATATTCGCAAAGATATAAGCTTTGAAAGTTTCGAACATGATGTCCGACTTCTCGTACAGCCTTGTTCATGATGTCTAGAATTCTAGAGAATGATCATTCCCTGATTTTCAGGAGCTCTTTAATTTATGAGAAACCAAAGTTTTTTCCTACTTCCCTAGGATTTCTTTGAGAAAATTTGAGGGACTCTCTGGAGTTCCAGATACAAATACATCGACTTTCCTCATCTTTCAGCTGATTCTTCGACGCACATTAGAATATTTTATTGTGAAAACGTTTTTGACATGTATTGTCTGATCAATGAAAGCTCCTCTAAAGCCCACGGCAAATAAGCTGACTCATTTTTACACTGCGATAGAAGATCCGTGTCATATTGATTCTTTCATCTAATTTACACGTGAAAGTGACGTCAGATAATTTCTGCTGCAGTGTGGAATTCCGTAAATTTATTTATCGTGGACTCTATTATTTTGATAATGATTTGAAAATTCAAGAGGTCAATACTCGTAATGGTGGCTTGGATGTAATAAAATTAACCTTATTTCTTTCTTTTTTTTCAGGTTATTCGGCTTTCATTCCAGTTTAGGAATCTACAGCCATCGCCATCTACAGACAAGAGTTTTAACGTAGAGAATATTTTTACTGTTAGAAGACATCAGGGGATAACCTTAAAATGATCTCTAAGCTGAGGAAAAAGAGATTCTCGGTTTCTAGAAGAGTTTCCCTGATTTTCCCCGAAATTTTTCACTCCCAGATGAATCCCGTTTTCCCAAGTTTTCCCGGCCCTAGACACCATGGACTCGTCCCACTGTGCGCCGCCATGCCGTTACCTCTGTTTCCCCGTGTTCCCGCACTAGTTTTCCACGGATATTATTAGGAAAAATTCACTCAACGTCGCTGGATCGGGTCGTCGTGGTGGGATCTCTGGGGTAATATTCCTTGCAGCCCCCGCTTCGTCGGCCCCTCCGCCCACGACCCCTTCAACTTGCACCGTAACAAGCTAGGAGCCTGCGTGGCAATGCCCCCTCCCCATTTGAATTTTTATGTTACACAGGGATGATTCCGCTTTCTTTCCATGTTCCACCTTTTCCTGAGAGGGTCATCTTGATCGTTTCTCTGTTCTTACGACCGACAGGACTCCCAAGGAATGAACTATTAGACAGCGGGCTGATCGTTGAAAGTGATGGACAAAGCGATAGACAAATATGAAGAGAAAGTGGAGCGACTGTATTGCGAGTGGTTGTAATAGCTGAAGGTAAGTGATAGACTAACGAACCCGTCGTAAGTCCAGGTTTTCCTCCCTCAATCTTTAACAAACACCCAACCAATAGGATCGCTCCATTTTCCCGTCGTCTTCTTTGTTAATGGATTTCCTCGTCCCTTTAGCGTAAGGACATATCTCGATTTCCACATGAGTTTTCTTTTACACACGAATCCATGCTCTCTGTGGCTCATACGGAAATCAAGATACGCCCTTACGCCACAGGAGCGACTATTTGTCTATCGATTTCAATCATTAGCCCCCAGGTAAAATAATTAAGCACTACGATGAGTTTCCTCTTCAAAATAGAATAATTACTTTGGACAAGTGCATGAGTCCATCGGAACGTTTCAAAATAACGCTTTAACGCGCAACAGCTGGCAACGACGTTGTTGCAAAAATGCAACGAAAAATAACTCCGCATTGCTCTGAGGGTACTGTGCATGTTCGGGTCGAGTCGTACGAAAGAGAATGATATACCTGGAATGTGAGGGTAATAAATTTTTATTAAGAGCTCTTGGCTGTACCTCTCTTTATGCTTATGTGCAGTCATAACAACACATTAGTGCGATGAGTTTTTGCGTTTATTTCTCTCGCTTGACTTGACTCGTGCGATGGAACTAATGTCGAGCATTACTTTGGCGAATCGTGAGAGGATCCGTTGATTGAATTACGTGCATTTCGCTTGGCGATGAATCGATTGGTCCGCCATTTAAACCTATGGAAAAGGATCGAGGATCAGTTTGATCGAAACGAACAACTTGACTATCAATGGACCAACACCTTAATTTACTGTTAAAGCTGATATTTGCTAAAAGCTACCTACAGATCAGGGGAAAACTCGGATAAGTAAATAATCGGCCAATATATCGATTTCGATATAATTCTTCATGCACGAATAACAGGGAGCTCCTCATGCAGATGGATTACACTAGAAAAAAAAACTCATTGGATCTAGAGTCCAGACTCCTGAAAACATCGAAAAGAAAAAATACTCTTGATTCAATCAGATTTTCGCTTAAATCAAACGGAAATCCGCTCAAATTAAGAGGCTTGGTTCTTCATTTAAGCAAAAATCCGATTGAATCAAGAGTATTTTTTCTCGTCGACATTTTTAAGAGTCTGGACTCTAGATCCAATGTGTTTTTTTTTTCTTTTTTTTCTAGTGTACTTATATTTTAAAATAAGGAGCCACCATTTCAAGCTCATTCATGAAAGCACCTATCGTTGTACGGCATTTATGAGCGATGACGGTGCAGGAACACGTACATCTGTCATTCTTTACTTTTGAAATAGAAAAATACTTCACGTCATGTCTTGAAAATTTCCCTAGTTTTCCTGTGCGGAGAATGATCTTCGCAAACAAGCAATATCGTTGGATTGTTCTCCTTGAATAAAATGAAACGGGAGCGGAGATTTTGAAACGAGATACTCGTTCCGGCGGTTTCAAAGTCGATACGTTGTAAATAAATTGAGCCAGAAATAATAGTTCTTTCTTGCAAATATGTGGCCTATTGAGCTCATATCGGAACTGCCGAAGAGACCGGAAATTTGAGAACATGAATTTTCAGTTCGCACAGAGATAAATGAAATTTCAAAATCAAAATGTAAAACAGAAAGACATTAAAGGTCCATTTTACTTTTTCATATTTCATACTTCATTCTACATGCTTCTTCAATTAATGTTTAAAAACTTAGAACGTAAAAATTTAATTTAGTCGTTTACATAGCGAACTGAAAATGCGTGATCAGGGTTGACGAACTGAGCGCGAGTTCAGACTGATGAAATTGATGTAGCACCCATCACTAAAATTACTTCTAGCACCCATCACTAAAATTACTTCTAGCACCCATCACTAAAATTACTTCATAATTAAAACGTGTTAAAACGTCACTATTCTGACATAAGGGCGCATCTTGATCTCCACGTGAGGCTTTGTGCTCCGTCTAACTCTATGCTTTCCAGAAACCATGTCGAAGTTGACATACGCCCTTACGTCAGAAGAGCGATCAAATATATAGAGCTTAAAATTTTTGATTGGTCTACTCAGTCGAATGAGTACTTAAATTTGACCACACTTTAGTAAAATCACGTTAATTTCATCTGTTTCCATAAACTTGACTCAAAAGGCAGGAGAGGAATCTGGTTTTCCTTTTTTCCCCCTTATTTTAAGCGTGATTACAGACTTTTCGTTTTACCCGTTGAGCATGTTTGCTTAACCCGGAACGCCTTCCTTGCCGGGACGACCCAGGGGAGAAAAAGGATTGACAACGGAGCTTGAGACAACATTCAAATTCACCTTGGATGCCTGAGTTGTCTACTTTAATGCAGAATATCTTCCCGAATTACTTTCAATAAAATGCCTCTTTCTAAACCGTTTGACAGATCAAGATTTAGCGCAGAACACAGCGAAAATCACCCAGTACACTAGAAAAAAACACATTTTATCTAGAGTCCAGACTCTTGAAAACATTGACCAGAAAAAATACTCTTGATTCAATCGGATTTTTACTTGAATCAAAACGAAATCCGCTTACCTGGATTCTTCCAGGCTTGGTTCTTGATTTAAGCTAGATTCTGATCGAATCAAGAGAACTTTTTCTTGTCGATGTTTTTAAGAGTCTGGACTCTAGATCCGATGTGTTTTTTTTTTCCCCAGTGTAACCGCGCGTCAAGGGGTTGTCTCCTCCAGAAATTTAACGAGGAACTGAACATCGTAATATGCTTATCTTCGCACCATGTCCAGTGGTCTCACTCTGACTGGAACATTTTAAAAAGCGATGCTGATAGCCAAAGATTTGGCAGCAAACCGAACCGAACGGTGTCATAGTGTGGGAGGCGCGGTGCGGGGGGAGGGATTATGTCTCTGCAGTCGCGGGGGGGGGGGGCGAAGAGGGAAGGGGGAGGGGGACACCTTCACGCACGCAAAGTACGTCATGTTTGGATAACGGTATACGTGTATTTATCCACCTCTGTATTGACTGAGCGTAGATTAAGCGGAGATCGGTGCACGGTCGCACTTGAGGCTGCAAAGAGTGGTGGCGTAGCGGCTAGAGTCAACAATGCTTGACCTGCGCTGCCAAATCTCCGGTAAAAACCCGGATAATATCACTGCAGACTGATTCAATGGCTAGAGTTTCTTTATAAGGACAGTAAGTACCGAGTTTCAGCAATCGCTGGCAATTGACTGCGTGCGTGTCGATTCGTTAAATTGGTTTCAGGAATTTTTGTCCAATTTTTTTCGTCCTAGCAAATTCTTGTCCAATAAATTTCGTCCAGAACCACTTAGTCCATTAAGTTTGGTCCTGCATTTTATGGCCCAATCCATAAAATGGCCCGGCTCTCAGGCCCAGTCGTTCTTTTTGTCCTTTATACAATGTTTTTCTTTTCGACCAATGAAATTGTACGATAGGAATGGGTTAGAAAGTATTAGTGGCAAGTGAGACAAACATCAACATATGATTTTATGCACCCATGGTGCTTAAGAAGGAGGAAAGGGCCTTCTCATCTTTGTCTAACCTATAAAGGTTAAAAACTTCATACAAATTCAATAAATTCAAAATTGCAAGTTTTATGATAACTCTTCGTATCATTGGACACATAATTATAGGGCAAAGTAATAAAGAGGACTGAAAAAAGTGGGAAAAATTTTCCTTTGGACCAAACTAACTATTGGACCATCGTGTAAAATGGACCAAAAAAAAATGGACACAAAAACATTGGACAAAGTTTCTTATAACCGTTAAATTACAGTAATTTTCATCGACGCAACGTAGAGAAGGTTTCATTGATAAAACACAGCCGCGGCTGGCCTCGGCCGAAGCCGAGGATTTGAAGGCGCTACAAAGCGCCTTCAAATCCTGGTGATACTCCCCCTTTTGCCGCACAGTTAGTTTAGTTGCCTATCCGAACCGAACCCAACTGAGGTTACTGATTTTACTGGACGCACTCGCTAGTGCGCTGACTGGTACATATACTCAAGAGGTGCATTACGTTTGCTAGAATATGAATCATGAAGATCACTACTTTCTTTCTATCTTGCTTCAATACTTCTGAATTTTTAAGCATTTTATTTAACTTAAGATTTTAATTTGCCGGGATTTGCGAACTGCCTGCAATACTGTTATGACGCGTATCGCTCGGGGTCTCCTGTGGGCTCTGAGGGCCCAATTTATAGGTCTCAGACAGGTTTAGCAGTCATATCAGGTATTTTGTCAAAAAGTCTGAGCGAACGGTCAAATTTGAAGACCTATAGTATCAAGTTCTGCATGTGTTTACGACTTTGTCTTTTGACGGTTAGACATATATAGCATCGTATTCCTCTTCCAATTTCGTATTCCAATTTCTTTGCATATAATCAGAGGAAGAGGGATGAAGCTTTTGCTTGCTACAGGGATTTTTTATTCATGTGCTTTAGCTAACGTGGAATTCCAAAAAAATTAAGATTTGTGCCGCTGACACAACTGCAGTTTTTTACGTACATTTATATGGACAAATCCCGATTTTACTAGCTTGCGTGAATCTTCGCTGAATTCAATTTACGAGATCGAACTCTTCCTTCAGTGGAATTTAGTTCGAACATACGGTTAAGTACTCGACGAACCGAACAGCACAAACAATTTCGAACACCGTGAAAATAGTTCACGCGATTAAGCTTTTCAGTGGAGGGTTGGAAACCCCCTACCGTGTCAATAAACACATAGATAACGGCGAGAATTTCCTCCTATACTAAATTTTTAGATTGACACTTGGTGAGGTGGAACTGAAAAGGTGCAGACTTCACTTGTCTGCAACCTTTTCCGATTGTAATATCGACTGGAGCCCACGCCCCTCTTTTTCATTGCACTAATGGGATTGTACGTTGCCATGAATGGAGATAATGTTCTGGTTCGTAACTTTTTCCGCTTAGAACCTATGGTTTAGATAATTCACTTGGCAGGTGGACAAATAAACACTCGGGGGAAAAATCAGAGGCTTGCAACTTCGGGCGTGTCGGCGATAGTATCCGTGAAATTTAAATTTAGCTTTGTCGGATGGCTTACGTCTGTGAGCTGGAATTAGAAGCGTCCTCATTTGGACTGCATTTTCCACATTAGAAAATTTGCACTATTCCCGGCGCATCCATAAAAGTAGCCGGTATAGGGGAAAAAACAGCACGTAGGTTGTTTCTGACATGAGAAAGAGATAGTAATTCCGTACTGCAATGAAGTCCATCGGATGTTGCAAATACGACGAGTTGAGAATGGGTACCTTGCAAACGATGGTACTTGCAATTAGGACCTACAATTTCTGCATCATTTACGGAACAACATAAGTACCATTAGGTCTCCTATGTATGTAAGTGTTTTTACGGATGAGCTAGGAATTGTAGTTCCTAATTGCAAAATGTCGTCTAGATGTAAAACCTCTTAAAGTATGCCTTGATTAAATTTGAAGATTTTTCTTATAGTATTTTTGTTAAAAGATATTCTAATAGTGATAGTAGGTTTTTGGGTTGGAAAATTCCTATTAATTTTCTCGGTTTTTAAATGTGAGATTCTCTAACCATTCAATATTTTTCCGTGGCAAGATTTGTCATAAAAATTGTTCTTTTGATAACTCTTCAGTGGGAAGCTCTATAAATTAAAAGAAAATTCATTGTATAGACTGAAAGAAAGAGTTTGAAGGTTACACAACAAAATTCCTTGACTTTTTTCTGGCTTTTCAGGGTTGGGTAAAAGAGTCCAATCTTGTAAGATCAGAATACCCTGTAGACATTTGCCAACGACCCAGTTTATACGGTACGCTATCAATATGATAATCGATCCTTTTCCATTGATCAAACTAGCAGACCATTGACTCATCGCAAAGCACGACATTCTTGAATAATTGATCATCGATATTTTACCATTTGAAGCTATGCCAAAGAATCAATATTTGAAGTGTCAGTTGCGTTCACCCTGAAAATCGATTCTTTTTCACGGTTTCAAGTGGCCGATCAATCGATTCATCGTAATGCACGACACGCGTGATTCATCAACAACCGGTGTTTTAGCACTTGAAACTGTGGCAAAGAATCGATAATTAAAGGGTTAGTTGCGAAAACCCCGCAAATCGATTCTTCCCCACAGGTTCCAACAGCAGATCAATCGATTCATCGCAAAGCACTACACGCGTGATTCATCAACCATCGGTGTTTTAGAACTTGAAACTGTGGTAAAGAATCGATTATTAAAGGGTTAGTTGCGAAAACCCCGCAAATCGATTCTTCTCCGCAGGTTCCAACGGCAGATCAATCGATTCATCGCAAAGCATGACACGTCACCGGCGTTTTTCCTCCTCACGGCAGAATAATTGCGATGCATTTCATTTGAAGAGCACATTAATAATGGTGCACGAATGCGCACGCTCGCATATGAAATTAAATGGGCGCGTTCAAATCAGAAGGGACTACATCCATCCTGACATGAGCCCCGAGGTGGGTAAGAATACATACACGACGGGGCTCATGTCACGGTGGACGCAGTTCATTACGATTTAAACGCGTCCAAATGAGCATCGCTATGCATAATAAATTGGGCGAAAAAACAACTCTCCATTCGCAGACGCTCGCGGTGTGGGTGCATGAACCAAGCACGTAATTACCAGAACATAGTAATGAATGTGCGCTGGCGGATGGACAGAGGGAATCCCGCGAGGGCACAGCCCGCGATTGAAACGCTGCATATTCGTCCGGGTTCGCGCGGAAATTAATTTTTTTTTCGCGGAAAAAAGTTGTAGCCGGGAATATCTGGCAACGCTGCTGTGAATTGGGTACAGCACGTGACAGGAACACCCGGCTTGAATCCGGTGCTTTTGTTGCATAAAAGCACGCCACTTGCGGAGTTGTCATTTTCAGAGGGAATAACATGTTATTACTTTACTTAGAGCGGGTGAATTCAATTGGTTTTTACTGTTTTGCTCTTATTCTCAATTCTAGCACTCAAGTTTTTCTTTCTAAACATGACCAATTCAATTTTAAGGGTGATCCAGGGTTAGACGGCTAGACTGCAGGAGCCTAAACACCCTCAAACCCCCTCTTTAAATTAAGATTTCGACTTTTTTTATATCATTTGTGAATTCAGGGCATGAAAATACAGGAAAGTACAAATTTTCGAGAGATTTAGTTCACAACCGTTACCAAAATTCAGAAAAAACTATTTACTTTCCGAAATTTTTAGGGGGCCGTAGCTCCAACTGGGGGCACTTCTGGAAATAACTTTATACAGCAAAAAAGAAAAGTCTTATTTATACACTGAAAAAAACACTCCGGCCGTGGAAGCCGTAGTTACGGGCTATATAGACATACCGTCCGTGTTCCGGGCTAAGCACCCGGAGCACTTCGACTGCTCCGGGTGCTACGCCCGGAACTTTTGGCCTCTGAGCCCGGAACACGGACGGTATGTCTATATAGCCCGTAACTACGGCTTCCACGGCCGGAGTGTTTTTTTCAGTGTACTCATAGAGAACGCTCCTGCAGTCTGGCCGTTTAACCCAGGACCACCCTGTATTTCGTGGAGAAATTGAATTTTAACAGGAAATGACTAAAATTTTGATGGAATTACGATTTTCGTAAGGAAAACAACGACTTGGGGAACGTTCTAAAATTCAAGGGCTTTCAAAGGCATCAAGAGCACCTCGTGGAGTTTTAGTTCCGGCCCCTCGGGTAACGGACTGACCGCCCGATCAGAAAACAGAGGGGTGAAACAGGGGTGAAATACGGCACCGATGTGGTGCGACCCGGTCGAGGAGATAACAGGACAAAACTTTCGGGGGGTTGGTTTGCCCTCGAAATCGACCGAAGCTGCATTTCGCCAACTTTCGTCCCCCTGCGCCTTTGAAGTTTATTCCACTCGGTGACTGGCGGGAATAAGAAACTTGTTCGTTTTTGAATGTCGCTAGGTGTGTTTTATGTATTTACCCAGGGTTGATTCATTGCTCATCAGAGTTGCTGTGCCTTCGGGCGGATTCCATGTTGCCGCTCCGTCGAAAACGAACGCCTGGTAAGAATTGACACATCGAAACGTATCAGGGTTGCCACAAAATTTAAAAAATGAAATTCCCTAACCTTTCCCTGATTTCTCTGACACATTTGAGTAAATTCCCTGACAATTGAGGATATGTCATACAGCCAAAGAGACATGCTTTGAAAAAGGCAAACATCGTTGTTCTACACGTTAAATCCATTCTAGAGACCAATAATTAACGGTAAATTAACAATTTTTTCCTGAAACTTTCAATATTTTCCGTGACAATTCCAGGTTTTTCCTGACTTTTTAAAATTCCCCGACTTTTCCCGGTACTCCCTAACGTACGATTTCTCGTCGCGAATGTTCGCAAAGTACGAGAAACATGTAGTAAAAATCCAATATTTAAGTGAGTCTACACTGCGAAGAAAAGTTCGCTTAACTCAATGTAGTGTAAACAAATGTAGTGTCCTCTTTCTTCCGCACATTTGTCCATCAATTTCAATCATCAGACCGCTACGTTAGCCCTAATTTGACAGAACCGAGCTCTCTCTAAAGTTCTGTTCATCCTACCGGGCTATTTTTATTAGTCGGTCCGCCGGCGGACGCCGTGATTTTGAACAGTCACGCAAGTGAAACACTGACGCAGCTAACTGCTAAGTCAGCATGGACCGTTTGGAGCGCCTGCAAAATCGTAAGAATGCTTCAAACATTGCACCATCGAACGCAAAGATGCACTAATGGTTTCCATAGCGCCGGCGAGTAACAACCTTTTCGATGACTGGTATCTCAACAGGATATTTTCACCGGCTTGTGAATTTTCAGCCAAAGTTACCTAGGCAGTTCGACTTTAACTTGAAAATGGGTTCACTTAATTAATAAAGAGGAAAATTTAGCCAACCGGAGATCAGAATATATCATTGTAATTTTCACATGAGTTTTGTATAAAGCGTGTTTTGTGAGAATGTTGAGGAATCTGATCTTGCGGGATCAGTAAGTTGTTCAATCCAATTCATTTATTCCTGAATTTTTAAATGTTTTTATTCAACACAGTTAGATTGCAATTTGCTGGCGTTTGTTAATTTCCTCCTAGAATTCAATTGGTCAAATCGAACGGTTGATTCTTAGCCCGCATACCAACCGCTTAATTTGGACAGCGTTTAGCAGAAAGGAGCCATGTCAAATCATCTATTGCAAAGCTTGGTAATTTAATTTTTTGAAAGAGAACGTTTGTGCGGATTATTTTGAAAAATTTAGGGAATTTTTTTCGCACTATTCAGATGATTCCGTGAAATTTGCACAAAAATCCGCACAACAGTTTTCACGTAAAAAATTAAATTGCCCAATTAGGATACGTAAAAGCTGATGTGGTTTGGCTCTTTTCTGCTTAACGCAGCTCATTTTAGGATTCTCAAAATTGATTTATTGGTGATGAACAGTGGAATTGTGGCTCTAGGTGTAATGGATACGTATTTCGCCGAAGAGTAAAAGTTAAATTGAAATTAGTATTTTAATAAAATATGTTCAATATCTCGGTGTTTCCTTACAGTTGCTTCCATCTAAGTCCATAAAAGAGTGATCACCGTTTTTTATCAGGTGAGTGAAATGAGATTCCCCGTTTGGGAAACTTAGGTCAAATGAACGGTCGGAATGTTCATGCCAAAAAGCGGTAAATTATTAACAAAGAGTTTACCCAGGAAATTTGACAACGTAAATCGTAAAACAGCATCGAAGCAATTTAGTTGCAGGCTTATAACTGCGCTGCCCTTCTTTGCCTTCAGAGAGGACGAGTTCTTTTAACTTGTGCCTTTTCCGCCCTTTGAGGCTTGCGGTGAAATTTGAATTCTTCGGAATCATTGAAAGGGGGATTTATCGGCCTTCGAATCTCTGTCCGTCCGATAAAAATTCGAACAAACTTCCATCGAACCGAGCGGCGAGCGCTATCGTACCAGAAAAAAACGCCGTTAGAACATTCGGATGTTGCCAAATTTCTCTTCAAAGAACATGTGATTATGAGGAACTTTGAGAATAATTTTCCTTGAAATTTTCAGACATGGTAGATTATATTGCAAATTAAATTATCAGAAAAATTGGGTGAAAAATTTTAGAGTCCCTTTATACTGAGAGTCTAGACAACATCCCCTCATGGAGTCACAAACGGGAGTAAAGATTACACAAATTGAACGTTTTTCGTAATCTTTGATCGGCCCATTCTCAAATTCCTTTCTCCGTTCCTTCTCTCATTCCGTTTGTTCCTTGCCGAACCCGATTTTCCTCGGTCCATTTTAGAGTCCCTTTATACTGAGAGTCAAGACAACACCCCTCATGGAGTCACAAACGGGAGTAAAGATTACAGAAATTGAACGTTTTTCGTAATCTTTGATCGGCTCATTCTTAAATTCCTTTCTCCGTTCCTTCTTTCATTCCGTTTGTTCCTTGTCGAACCCGAAATTTCTCGATCCATTCCAGATTATAATCTTTGCAATTGGTGAAAATGTAATCTTTATTCCCGTTTGTGACACTGAGAAGGCCTAAAATCCGGTTAACCAATCAGAAATGGATTCGCATTGTCTTGACTCTCAGTATAAAGGGACTCTAGTCCATTCCAGATTACAATCTTTGCAATCGGTGAAAATGTAATCTTTATTCCCGTTTGTGACACAGTGGAGGCCTGAAATACGGTAACCAATCGAAAATGGATTCACATTGTCTTGACTCTCAGTATAAAGGGACTCTAAACAATATCTACAAGAATCCTCGAAAATTCGGGTTTTATTAGGGGAAATTTGGCAATATCCGAAGGCTTTTACGGCGTTTTTTCTTAGGACGGCAGAGTAAAAGGCGGTCGAGGCGGGGTTGAAACTGTTACTCCGCGATTTCTCGGAATTTCTCGGGAGCTAGGGGGGGGGGGATGATAAGCGCCAGTCATCAAACGCTTCGTTTCGATGGAAATTTGTTCGGGATTCAATCGTCTAACGAGAGCCTTAAACCGTTCACGTTTGCTGTGCAGTCGCTCGGAAATGTCGAGCACTCCCCGAAAAGAATTCGCGAACGTACTACATTCGGTGAAGTTTAGTGACTTGGTCGGTAGACTTGAGTAAGGGGTTTTTTCCCCTTTCTTGTGATGCTTTTTTCAGCGAGGAAATTCTCCGGGGACTAATAACTCTAAACAAAAGCCAAAGAGGTGAGTTGAGGAAGAGGGTTATTTATCGACTGATTCCGGCTACTACGTTGCCTGGTCAAGCAGTTCTATTCGACGATGTGAAACGAACCCGTGATGTAAAACTGGAAAAATACGAATGTACATTGACGTTTCTGCACTGTTTTTCAACGGGATATCAACGGATTATTTCACAAAATATTGTGATAGTATTTACGAAAGCACACTGGAAAAAAAAAACACATTGGATCTTGAGTCCAGACTCTTGAAAACATTGACAAGAGAAAATACTCTTGATTCAATCGGATTTTTGCTTGAATCAAAACGAAATCCGCTTAAATTAAGAGGCTTGGTTCTTGATTTAAACTAGATTCTGATTGAATCGAGAGTACTTTTTCTTGTCGATGTTTTTAAGAGTCTGAACTCTAGATCCAATGTGTTTATTTCCCAGTGGTATTGACGAAAGCAGTGATTTAATTATTGAAATTGATAGCCAAACGGATGGACAAGGAAGATAAAAGGAATAAGATAGAGCGATCACATTGGTTACTCTGAAGGAAAAAAAAAGAAAAAAAAAAAGATTTGTAGAATTTACCATTCCTTCACGCTGAAGTTCACACAGCACAGCGTCAATTCTGCCAGGAGGAAGATGAACGTTAGTATATACTGGTACAGGCAACCATTCCTTTAGCAGAATCGACTTGAAGATTGATAGAATGTACCGTTCCTTCATGCTGTGTGAAATACAGCGTGAAGGAATAGTAAATTCTACAATTCTTTTTTTCAGGGTAAAATACCGAGATCGATTATTTATTCCGTACCTCATTTTGTACATCGGATGTATTTGTACTGGCCGAATCATTAGATTAGCAACACAAAAGGGGGGAATACCTAAAAAGATGTATAGATTAATGGATAAAAATCAATACATGAATAAGAGAGGGAGAGAATAATTATTTAAAGCGAGAATATACCAAGATAGTCGATGAAACCGTATGAAGGTATGGGAGTATGTAGGCACATTACCATATTCAGCACATTTTCAGATGACAGCTATAGGTGATCAAATGAAGGTACGTACCTGCAACAAAAGAATAATTTGAATGTAAGTAAACCCATTTTTAAGTATCAAAGCATTGTCAATATATGTGACCAATCCCGAGAGGTGGGATTTGAGTCCACAAAAACTCAAAATCCAGTTGGTTGATTATTTAAATTGATAGAAAAAGCTATAGATAAAGAAGGGAAAGGGAAATGGAAAGATTTTTTTGTTTCAAACAGATGGCTTATATGGAGTGAAATAATTCTGCCGTGCTAAGGAAAGACGCCTTAGGAGCATTCGAATGTTGCCAGATATCCTCTCGGTAAATATTTACTTTTGAAAAAAGTTATGCACATTTTTCTCGAAATTTTTAGATGGGTTGATCAAATTTGAGACAAAATTCTCTAAAAAATCAGAGGGAAAATATGTATAAATTTTCCCGAAGATTCAAGATTTATCTAAAGGAATCTAGCAGCGTCTGAAGGCTCATACGGCATTTTTACTTAGCATGAAAGTATTGGTGTGATCCAGTGGCGTAGCGTGCTTTGCGATACATCGATTGAACTGCCATTCAAACGTATAGAAAAGTATCGATAAACAGGGTGTTCGTAATGGACACCTAAATAATCGATTCTCTACCATAGCTTTAAATGGGAGAATATCGAAAATCGATCATCACGCCTCGCCACAAAGTGGACCGAGTCAATAGGGAAGTCCGATAAAATCTGGAAAGCTAAGTTTTCAAAAATACGTAATAAAAAAGTTTAAAAGTGTTTCCACTGGTTTCTTCGTAAATTTTACTTTCAGAAACACCCTTTGAAACTAAATTTGTGACGAGATAAACATAAAAATAAATTGAAATTTCAGCCAAAAATTTCAAGTCCGACCTCTCCTAAAAGTTCGTTCCACTGTGCGCCAGTGGTGTGATCCCTTCTTGATGACTGGAATGAACGAATAAATATTTAATGTACGGGTAAATTAATCGGAATGTAGTACGCTGCTAAACTACGATCAACAGTACGCAATTAGGATGTCTCCTGTAGAGAGGTAGAGAGAGGAGGAGAAGTAAAAATCCCCGCGGAGTTAGAGGCAAGGGCAAGCGGTAATCGTATTCGCGAGGAATTAAAATTCCTGCTCGAGGATTGAGGGCAAATAAAGCTCCGTTTGGGAATTGCTCAAGATTGATTAGTTTAGACGTTTTTTCTGCGGCTTTTCTCGCGTGTGTTGACGGCGGAGCGGAGGAGCTTTACGGAGTCAACGCGCGGCCCAGATCGCCCGGAAAATCCTCGCGTTTCCAGCCGGCTGGGAAAAACCGCGTAACGACACACCTGTTTCCGGTTGAGATACGCGGTTCTTGCCGAGTGTGGATTCGTCAAAGAAATCTGGTGGCAGCGAGGAGTGTCGTAATGAGCTTGATCCCAGGAGTGTGACGTCACACAACAAGATGCATTCGTTCAATTGCAACTTCGTAGCGTCGCCGCCAAGTTTCGTCGAAATTGGACGAATTCGGCAGGAATTAGCCTAACTACATCAAGCCATGCCTAATTTTTTCTTGGGGTTTTTTCCCCAACAGCGCCTCTGGCAAAACGAAATCAATTGAGGGGCTTGGAGGACAAGTGCAGCTTTTGCTATTTCGAGTAATACATACTTGAAGTTTCAGAATTACATGGATCCTTAAGGCGGAAAGAAAGTTCAAACTGACTTTTTGATGCTTAAAAATTTGAATTCGGGAGTGTATTTCTCACAAACCATCCGTTACTTGAAAACACTGATACCTCAATTTTATCAAAACTGCACTTATGCACCTTGTTCTCCAAGCCCCTCAATTATATTCTCTGAAAATTTCGTTTCATTGTGAACAGTTCTCCATTGAAAAATATTAAATATTTACTGAATTTTTCACTGCAATAGCGTATTTTACACAAAATGGGGTAATGAGGCTAAACAGATTCTTAATTGTACCGAAATTAATTAAAAGGTAATAAGTCTTATCTTTGAGCCGAGAAAAAAAGGTTTCAAGTTTTATTCCTCCATTATGTACCCTGCTGGGTACAGCCTAAAGCCGTACGGAGAATGGAACCTAATGCACTTCGAAACGTGATCACATATATAAATATCATTGCAAGTGAGCAAAAGGTGCAAAAGTCTGAACCACGCAACCAGGTGGGTCGCGATTGGTCGCGTGTGAAAATGGGAAAGTGCCGATAACGTTATTTTAAAACTGAGAAAGCCGGCAAAATTGCGTTTTTCTCGCAGATCAGCGGTAGAAAACACGTGTTTTTTGTACAGTCGCGGTGTAAGTCGCAAGTTTTAAAAAAAAAATCGCAGTAATTTATGCGTACAGAGCCATAAAAAAGTCACATTTTCAAGATTCCTGAGGAAAAAGGGATTTTTAAAATGGAAAGGTCTGTTTGAAAGTGGAGAGGCAAAGACTTTCCTGCATCCCTGCGAATGAGTACGTTCAATTTTTGCGCTTTCATTCACATTGACTTGTTCTGGCTCCGTTTATGGTTTTCCACAGCACTTCTTCTGCAGTCAAGTTTCAATTTTTAATGGTTAACAAAGTCGAGAATGATAGGATTGCATTTTGCAAAAAGGGACCACAAGCGCATTCCAGTGTCGCTAAGATTGTGGAACTTCTTTTACCTTGCGAATAGAAACTGATCATCTGAAATAGTTTCATCTTTACTCTCTATAAATTATGAATTCAAGACGAGAATCACGTTTGTAAATTTAATTTTTATCATAATTTCTGCAATTTTTTGCAAAGGATTTAAGTTTTTCAATACTACCAACATTGGAATGCTCTTGGTTCCATTTTGCAGAATGCAATCGTATTAAAAAAAGAAAAGACATATGAAAATCATCACGCAAATATTCTCTTTTAGTGGTGCCCAACGGAGAGCGTTTTTGACTGCATAGCAGGTGTGAGCCCGGATAAAATTGCTTCCGAAACCGAATAGTATTTCTCTCAGCGTCCGAGTTTGAGCTAGGATCTTAAGCCTACCTCGACGGAAGCTCAAGTGAATACGGCGCATTCGTCTTGTCCGCCACGCAAAAGTTCCCTCGGGAGAGAGCACAGAAATCTTCTTATGATTTTACTCCGTTTCTCGCTATAATACCTCGCCGCACAAGGGTGATACCTTTCGCCCGAAGTCGGATTTAAAAATGTTGCCTGAACAGCAAATTTTAATGTTTCGTCCTTCACGTCATACATTGAAAGAAGTGATTTTTAAAGTAAAAATCACAAGGAAATCAATGAAACTATTTTCAGACCTCTACGTTTCTTATTGAGGAAGATATGAGCTTTGAAAGCTTCCAAATTATGTTGGCCTTGTTCCACCGCTTTGCTCCACTGTGCGGAGAGTGGCAACCAATTCCAATCCTCGCGAGCTTAATCGATATGCGGCTTACTTACTCGAATCTCACAGACACATACGCACATGCACAAAATCATCGAGAAGAATGAAATTCGGTTCGGATAGAAACATTCACCTCTCACCGAACACTCGGATATTTAACTCACTCCTGGTTTCACGTCTTCTCGGGTAATACTACGATGGCAAGACTACGGAACCAAGCACCTCCGTGGAGAGAAAGGAGATTGAGATTGCGAGCAATGGATTTGTATCCACTGTCGTTACTAAGTACGCACGGCATTGTTGCCAAATAGTGCTGGAAATCCGTCTTCTCCCCTGTTTAAACCTATGTAAAATAACCACATGATATCTCAGAACCTGGCAACCTAGACGCGCGGCAATCACCTCTAGTTTTGTAACCCGTGACTTTTTTTCGACGTTACCAGTAGTAAATTAAATTCTAAGCAAGTTTTATTTTATAAATTTGTCTCAACATTGAATGCTCAAACGGATTTTTTTCTTAGCACGGCGATCGTACTTTGAGCTCAAAAGAACTTTTTGGCAAGGACTAAAATTGTCTATAAAATAGACGCATTTTAGTTCCTGAGGGGTCCATTGAACTTTAGAATATCTCGGTTTGTCACGTTACAGCGTTACCAATCATCCCCGAAGGTATTTTTTCGAAAGGTTCAAGGCGGGTGGTTGATAAATCATATGACCTTATAACACTATGCACAATATGCAGATATTGCAGTATCTTATCAGATTTAGATGGAGTTAGAAGGGAAAAATCTCAATTTTAAACACCATGAAAGCTAGTCTAACTAAATACCTCGGTCAGAAATTATCGCAGGATCATAAAGTCAAGTTATCCGTTTGGATTTTAGGTAGAACGTTTAAACCTGGTCTGCCGTGCAAAGGAAAAAAGCCGTACGAGCCTTCAGGCATTGCTAAATTTCCATCAATAAAATACGAATATTCAAGGAAACTGTCGGAAATTTTTCCCCAAATTTGTCAGAAAACTCTGTACCCTATCTAATCTGGAATATCTAAAAATTTCGAGAAAATTATGCATAAGTTTCCTAAAAAATACAGGTTTTATCCGGAGAAATTTGGCAACTCTTGAATCTTCATACGGCGTTCTTCCTCAGGACGGCAGTATTGGTAGGTATCGTCAAATCAAGGTTCGCCTTCAATTTCACCGCATAGGCAACAAACATACCGGGGAGTAAACCTACTGGTATAGGTATCGTCAAATCAAGGTTCGCCTTTGATTTCACCGCATAGGCAACAAACATACCGCGGAGTAAACCTATTGGTAGGTATCGTCGAATCAAGGTTCGCCTTCGGTTTCACCGCATAGGCAGCAAATATACCGGGGAGTAAACTTATTGGTAGGTATCATCAAATCGAGGTTCGCCTTCGGTTTGACCGCATATGCAACAAGCACACCGGGGAGTAAACGTATTGGTAGGTATCATCAAATCAAGGTTCGCCTTCAATTTCACCGCATAGGTAACAAACATACCGGGGAGAACGAATAGTCATCTCCTCAACAAACACACAAACATGCACTAGAAAAAACACATTGGATCTAGAGTCCAGACTCTTAAAAACATCGACAAGAAAAAGTACTCTTGATTCAATCAGAATCTGGCCTAAATCAAGAGACATGCCTCTTAATTTAAGCGGATTTCGTTTTGATCGAAGCAAAAATCCGATTGAATCAAAAGTATTTTATCTTGTCAATGTTTTCAAGAGTCTGCACTCTAGATACAATGTGTTTTTTTTCCAGTGTGCCCTTGTTTTCCCATTACGTTGGAAGCCCGCGGCAACGGCGGAAACCGGCTTCGGCATTCGGAATTCCGGATCCGAGACCATATCGCGAGGCGCAAACGTGCGTCGTTTTCTGATGAGACTAATTTTTACGCGGATATTCAAAACTCCAGCCCCGCTCCCCGAGTCCCTCGCTGTCCCGGCTCCGCTCGGGGGCTCAACCCCACCTGGGCCGTCCGCGCCGCGTCGCGCGTCCAACTCTCAACGGAACAATCAGAGGAGCAAAAGTCTAATGACATTCTGATGCGTTTTCTATGGGGCCGCGATTAAATACCGGGCGCGGCGTTGCCGGCTCGCTCGGCTCCGGCGCCGCCGCCCCGCGCGGATCCCGTCGCAACGGCAACACCGCGATACCCCGCCGACTAAGTCCGCGCGACTAACGACGTCAATTAGATATGGACGCACGTCAGTCGGATGCGTTCAACACGCACCCCCCCCCCCCTCCCGCGTTCGGGTCCACGATTGGGATTCGAATTCGTGAACGGGCGGATGATGCGGTTTTTGAATGGGTCTGTTGCGAACCACACTGAAAAAAAAAAAAAAAAAAAAAAAAAAAAAAAAAAAAAAAAAACATTGGATCTAGAGTCCAGACTCTTGAAAACATTTACAGGAAAAAATACTCTTGATTCAATCGGATTTTTGCTTGAATCAAAAGGAAATCCGCTTAAATTAAGAGTCTTGGTTCTTGATTTAAGCTAGGTTCTGATTGAATCAAGAGTACTTTTTCTTGTCGATGTTTTTAAGAGTCTGGACTCCAGATTCAATGTGTTTTTTACCAGTGTAGAGTGGAAAATGATCAGGAATTTCAGAATTCCCTTAATTTTTCCTGACTTCTCTTACAAATTCCCGGAATAATTTAGGCAAAATTCACTGACTTTTCCGTCATTATTTATGGCAAATTTTTCTGACTTCCTTAGTGAAAAAAAGATAAAAAAATCCGAGTTGAATACTCTTGGACAGGTAAATCTTAAGCTGTTGCATATATACAAGACTAGTTACATATTGTTAAGCCCGTGTCACACAATCAAAATACTCTATGAAAATGTCAAGATCAAGTGCTGTGATTGTTTACAATGCCAATTACAACACCTGACCTTGATATTTTGATAGTCGGCTTTGATAGTGTGACACAAGCTTTACAAGGCATCTTGGAAATTGGATTACACAAAAGTAGTATCATCCTCTAAAAATGAAAAAATTTTCTCCACAACCGCAGCCGTTCTTCAAACTTACTATCTCTCCTCTGTTTCTCAAGTTTCTTCCAAAACTGATGCATAATCGTTACTAAACATAGTGTGGCCGCCGGCGCCGATTGGCGCAAAACGCGTATTGGCGCCTACAATACTGCAAGAATACTTCACGCACTGCGCAAAACACGCACTAGTGCGGTCGCTGGTCGGCGCCTTGTAAAATTCACTTACTTTTCTAGGTTTTTTCAATTTCACTGGCTGTTCCAGGTTTTCCCTGACATTAGCCACCCTGCAACGGCCTGCTCAGAGGCCCGTTGCGAATAAAATTCCCTGAAACTTTCGTTAGGAAAAAATTCACGTTTCCAACAAAATTTATATTTCACGAGAGGAGATTCGGCAATATTCTAAAGGTCACGTGGGGATTTAAAGCGGGAGTGTGATTCTTGCTACCGTGTGGAGATAATTCATCGGCGGGGGTAGGAGGGAGTTGTCATCAGGGGCATCAGACGACATTAGCCGTGATCTCAGGGTCAATTTTAAGCTGTCGTGACCGCTCTTAACCATTAAGAATATATTCGGGAGTGATGGATGCTGGCCAGGGCCGTTCAACTCGACCGAGGTTGAACATCACTGATGAGTCTGAATCGAGCGTGGAGAACAGTGTAAGCACAAGTAACAATACGGTAGAATAGTGATACACCGGAAAATAAAAGGATGCTGACTTAACATTCTGGATGTAAAAAAGTGTGAGGAAACTCACAAAACGATGAATTAACCGCTACAGCAGTTACTTTAGCAATGTCAAGATGTAAAACCAACTGCTGTGGCGGTTAATTCAGCGTTTTGTGAGTTTCCTCACACTTTTTTACATCCGGAATAGGAAATCAGTACCATATTTTTATTTTTATTTTTTTTATTTTTTGTGTATGTTCACACGTGAAAAATATACTCAAGTGCATAGCGACCGTGCTAAAAGAGCGCAGCATTTAACAAACAATGCTAAGCCGCTTGATAAAATATTATACTCTGCGAAAAATAAACAATATTTTTCCTTGAATTTATGAAAATGCTAGAATAAAATGGACGCATTTCTATCAAACGGAACTATGTGCATTATGAGGTGAGCCCTGTTATGCATGTATTTTTATGGGTATCAGGGCTCATGTCTTAATGCACATAGTTCCGTTTGATAGAAATACGTCCAAATGTGAAGAAAATTCCGAAAAAAATATTTCTCAAGTTATCTAAAAAATTTGCACGATTGCAGCGAAAATTTTGCAACGTATGCATATTCGGATGAGGTTTCTTAACGGTAGTAGATTGGTATCTTTCTTAGGTATAACGCATTTGGCAAGAAGGAACTACCGCAAGTACAGAGTTGTTACAATGTTGCTCCTTCATAATTATCAAAAAAATCTCTTAAAATGGAATCTTTGTGCATCCCGACTAAAAATTGTTAATATTAAAGGGGAAGAATTGTGTAAATGTTCTGACTGTATATATATTTATTGTTTTTAAAAGAAAGAACCAAGTTAAACGATTTTGAAAACACTCTGATCACGTTGATTCCTTTTGCCAAATGCGATCCAGGTAAGACTCAAACACGCAAACATAGACGGATTACGGACCGCCTTTAATTTTGTGGATCGGCAACTTACACATCCGAAGAGCACGAATAGTTGCATTCAAGCTGTGATGTTTATTTTCCGATTTCCTTTTTCCAACGTTTTCGTTTAAGTTGAGCGGTTTTAACCGCGATCAGCCTACCTCCACCATATGTTGCCTGATTTTCTCTGATGATTCTTTTTTTTATAGAAAACTAAGCAACATAGATACTTGCTAATTAGTCATTATTTTCTTCATATTCCATGTTAAAATCATTTAGTTCTCTATGAAAAAAAAAATAAAAGAGAAAATGAGGCAACGCGAACACGGAGTTAGGTTGATTGCAATTAAATATGCCCAGCGAATGAAATCTGATAGCTGGACCTAACTGCAGAAAAATCGTCCTATCGAAAACTTTGCCTCCGTCCTTTTCACGTTCACATTTATTTAAATATCGCAACATCCACAAGCTTTAAACTATCAAGCTGGGGATTAATATTTACTCTGGCAAGACACGGAAAAACACCGTATTAGCATCAAAACGTTGCCAAATCTCATACACTAAAATACTTATTTCTTCGAAATACTGTAACTGCTCCCTTGAGTTTTTTTTGGAAAATTCTCTTCTTTAAACACTTAAGCAGGGTTAAGAATTTGCAGGAATATGATATTTGAATACTTTCATGTTTAAGTGGGAAAAACAGCGTAGCGTGGACGGAGTAACGCCAACGTATCCTAGGTTCCAAATTGAAAAATTATTAGAAAATTTATTAAAAATGACCTATTCTGTTTTTAAAAGGTTAAAGTCGTCTGACGACGTCACAAGGCGTTCCATCTTTTCATGTTCGCAAACTTCTCCTACGATTTCCGGTGTAAGAAGAAAATTATAAAAAATTAACTTATTATAAACTCTAAGATGAATTAATACAATTATTCCGTACAAATTCTCCATTGTCAAATTCAAAATTAGAACCTCTTCCGGAAATAAAACATTTTATCGGAAAAATTCAGCAATATTCGCATGTTCGTAAGTCGTTTCAGAAGAAAAGTATAATAAAACAGCTTATTAAACACTCTGAGATGAATTAATACAATTATCTCATACAAACTCTCCATTGTCAAATTCAAAATACAAAATAAGAACCTCTTCTGGAAATAAAATATCTTATCGGGTAAATTCAGCAATATTCGCGTGTTCGTACGTCGTTTCAGAAGAAAATTATAAAAAACAGCTTATTAAACACTCTGAGATGAATTAATACAATTATCTCATACAAACTCTCCATTGCCAAATTCAAAATACAAAATGAGAACCTCTTCCGGAAATAAAACATTTTATCGGGTAAATTCAGCAATATTCGCATGTTCGTACGTCGTTTCAGAAGAAAATTATAAAAAAAACAGCTTATTAAATACTCTAAGATGAATTAATACAATTATCTCGTACAAATTCTCCATTGTCAAATTCAAAAATACAAAATAAGAACCTCTTCCGGAAATAAAACATTTTATCAGGTAAATTCAGAAATATTCGCATGTCGTACGTCGTGTCAGAGGAAAATTATAAAAAAAAAAAAACAGCTTATTAAACACTCTAAGATAAAGTAATAAAATGAATTTGACAAATCCTCCATTGTCAAATTCAAGACACAAAACAAAAAACTCTTCCTGAAATTAATTATTTCATCGGGAAAATTCAGCAATATTCGCATGTTCATAGGTTGTTTCCATTAAACATGGCAGTATTGGGCCGCAGTCCGGCGATGGCCGACATATTTTTCCCGCGTCATGTTTTCAGGGATAAAAGCGCTCTTCAAAGGGACATGGCGGATAATTTTAAACACTCTGCCATTCGATACAATTTCACCGTCCGCTCGCCGACTGCCGACGGAAATTCGCGCGGGACGAGGACGTCAATCCCATTCGCCGGCCCGGAAATCGAATATCAAAACTGGCCCGACATGAGGTCGCGTTTATGACCCGGGGACAATTGAGGACGATCGGACCTCAAACAACTTCCAAAACACAACGAAGCGTGCTATAAAACTAATGAGAAACGGTTCTGCACACGCTTTGCGCCAAGCGAAATCGACAATTTTTGGGGACGTTTAAAACCAACTCCAAACCAATTAAAGTGATGATATCGCTCGGATAAATGCATAGAACTCAGAAAAAATATCTGAAATTGAATGAAATAGCTCGGAAAAATGCATAGAACTCACAATCAGAAAAAAGTATCTAATATAGAATGGTTTGTTTCGGAAAACTTCCAACAGAAAGAAATGAAACCATCGTTTTGTTTAGGAAAGTGGGGAATCAGGTTAACGCGTGTATTTAAGTGGAGGAAAGTGTTACGTTACTATGTTCTTACGTGTTCCATGGGGGCCTAAGTCACCAAATCGTCCGGGTGGGGGGAAGGGGGAGTAGAATAATCCTAAATTTAGTGTTATTCGCAGAAAATGATAGAGGTTGTCCCCTAAAATTGTGGTACTACTCCAGTTGTTGGATGACGTGGACATTTCCAATTAATTGTAGTAGTGCTGTAATTCAAGTTGTAAAAATTGGTTTAATAAGCTAATTTATTGGTTAAGCCTTTAAATGCACTGGCGGATCCATACACTTCGAACGAGAGGGCCCGAAGGCGGGGAGGGGGTCCGGGGGGCTTTCCAACAGAGAATATTCGACATTTTACAGTTTCCAATATGCAGTTTGAGTCAAATTCGGCATGAATAATTACCAAATATACGCGTCATTTCTTCTCCTCTCCTCCGTTCCTTCCTGTTTTCTTTCTTCCCTTTTTTCCTCCTTTTTTCAGTCAAACCGGGATTCCCCTCCCCCAGACCCGCCGCCGTTCCAATTCTATTCATGTGTATCCTTTTTCTATTTGTAAAATGCACTTATCCTGTCGAACGATCTGTGCTTGGTGGCAGGGATAAGTTTTTTAATTTGTATTCTTTTATGTATCAAGTATATATAAAGAATAAATGAATGGAGTTTTGGATGCCATTCGATATGACGGTCACGTCCATTCACCCGTGCTAAGGAAGAACGCCGTATGAACATTCGAGAGTTGCCAAATTTTTTTTCAATAAAATGTTTATTATTGAGAAAAGTTATGAATATTTTTCCTTGAAAATTTTCAGAAACTTTAGGTGGAATTGCAAACAAAATTATCTTAAAAATTGGGAGGAAAATATTCATGAGTTTACGAGCAAAATTCGTGCTTTGTCAAAGGAAATTCGGAAACGCCCGAAGAATCATACGGCGTTTTTTCATAGTGCTAAAAGGAAGAACGCCGCGCGCCATATAAACCTTCAGGCGTTGCCAAATATCCTTTGATAAAACACGAATTTCCTGGTAAACTTATGAATATTTTTCTTCTATTTTTTTCAGATAATTTTGTTCGCAATTTCTCCTAAAATCCCTGAAAATTTCAAGGAAAAATATTCATACCTTTCCTCAAAAATAAGCATTTTATTGAAGTAAACTTGACAACTCTCGAATGTTCATACGGCGTTCTTCCTTAGCACGGCAGCATAGTGACCATTAATAGCATCTATACAGTTATCATTACGTCAAGCCGAACGAGTTCGTGTGAGCTGCTCATGCTCATACTATACGCTCGCTCCCCCCGATTCTGAACCAATTAGGTATGGATTTCATTCAGCGACATGGCAGTCGTTTATTGGAATTCTTCGCCTTCATTTTTTCCGGCTGATGGAAGTGTTCATGAATAGGATGTAACCTTTTCACGTCGACCGTGAAACGGTGAAAATTTTTGATTTATTATTTGCATATTCACCCCTGGGAGTCGCGTTGCACGCCCCTCCCCCTCCCCCGCCCTCGCCACTCTCACTCAAGGCCACCCTCGGCGGCACTCTTTTGAATGCCAACTAATTGCGCTGCCGATCAAATTACTCGATTTCCTCGATACTCAAGTTTGGTTCCCCGTTCAAAGTCACGCCGAACTCACGGATCGACGCGACGGTAAAACTGCGGAGAGGTGTCTCGGTTTGGAACGTTCTCTGAAAAAGATGTCTCTTGGATACAGAGTCTAGACTCTTGACAAATTTGAGAGGAAAAACCTGTAACCTGTGGGAAGACCGAGCTTTGTGGCGATTAGGCGTCGTAAAGCGCCAAAGAGCGCTATAAAAGCGACTCATACATATATCAGTGGAAATTCTAGTAGAAATTTAAGGATCGATTCCATTTTTCTGTAACTTGATTCATCATCACTTTTCAACAAAAATTAAAAATCCGTGTTTTTCGATTACCCTGACGTTTCCCTGACACGAAACTCGCTTGCAAAATAGAATGCCCTGACATGCCAAATTCTTGCGGATTCCCTGGCGTAATCCCCTATTTCCCTGACACAAAAAAAGAATTCCCAGACATTTTCCGGTTTCCCAGATCGTTGGACACCCTGCATTAGATTTTGGCAAAGAGAATATGCCTGCACTGGAAAAAAGAACACATTGGATCTACAGTCCAGACTCTTTAAAAACATCGACAAGAAAATATACTCTTGATTCAATCAGATTTTTTCTTAAATCAAAAGGAAATCCGCTCAAATTAAGAGGCTTGGTTCTTGATTTAAGCAAAAATCCGATTGAATCAAGAGTATTTTTTCTTGTCGATGTTTTTAGGAGTCTAGACTCTAAATTCAGTGTGTTGTTTTTTTTTTTTTTTTTTTTTTTTTTTTTTTTTTTTTCCCCAGTGCACACAAACTCTAGAAGTTGTTCAAGGAATTGCTCCGAATGCGGCCGTAGGAATACAAGGCTTAGTCTGCCCGATGGACCACTGTGGCAACGCTGATGATGTTTGTTATCGGTCAATTATGAAGTAATGGACGATCCGAGTCCCGCCTTTTCCGAGTCTGACGAGGTGCCCCGGCGAGGAGTGACAAAGAGTTTTATTTAAGGCCAGGGCCAGCCCCACTGACCGACTCACATTTGAAAAAAGCGCCGTTTAAATGGACGCCATTAAAACGGAACCGCCTTTTCCACTGGGCAAACACACACCTTTTTATCGCTTTCACCGTATCCGACCTTTGCAATTTCGAGGTCGTTCTGGATAAACTGCATCGGTAAATGGGCGATATTCACATTCGCAGAATTTAACTTCCCTATTTCTCCCTGTCAACCCGTAATTTTACTTCCCCTTGAGGCGTGAATAAGCCGTGTTTTTTTCTCCCTTTAAACAGATAATTTGAGACGAGAAAATACTACGGACTGAGGATAAAAAAAAAGATAAACTACAGTACAAACTAGTATACTGTAACTTTGTCACTACTGTAAGTATAATTTTACAGTTCAAATTATTCCTCGTTATAAATATTTTTAGATAAGATTTGATAATGTCTTCATTGCAGTGTTTGCGTATAGCTCACAGGGCGTCATTCGTTTATTTCGACTGCTCGCTGAATTAATCAGAGTGTATACTAAAATTTCATTTTGGATTTTACTGATATTTTCCTAACGTTGCCTGATATTTTCCTACCGTTGCCTGATATTTGTTATGAAAGTTCTTGAGTTTTAGCGCGAATAAACGGACACTCGACACACTTTCACAAACAAGCGTATTGGATTATTTGAATCAAATTTTTCACATTTACAAGTACTACACTGGATGTAGTTGAAAAACGCTTGACGTACTCTGTATCATATTCTAATCCAAAACCGATTTTCCTAAAATTTTACTGCTGACATCAAATTTCCTGGTTTTTTCAGATTTTTACTGAGGGTTGACACACTGGGAAAAAAAACACATTGGATCTTGAGTCCAGACTCTTGAAATCATGGACAAGAAAAAATACTCTTGATTCAATCGGATTCTTGCTTGAATCAAAACGAAATCCGCTTAAATTAAGAGGATTGAATCAAGAGTACTTTTTTTTGTCGATGTTTTTAAGAGTGTGGACTCTAGATCCAATGTGTTTTTTTTTCTTCCAATGCACCCTGTTTATACACAGGCAAAGTCCACCTTCATGAGGTGACAGATTACTCAGCCTTGAGGGCAATCAAGGTCGGTTCTATTGATGACGTGACCTTTGCTAGTCGGGTGACGGGCATCGTCGAGTACACGTGACGTCACCGATTGGAGCACCTCCGAAGGCACTACATCACCCGATTCTGGACGATAAGACAATCGCCGACGGCACGCGACATCCTCGACAAGGTCGGCAAAAACACCGTATCTTGCTCATTCCCGTCTTGCATGTCCCGCTAGATATTCGTAAAAACACTTATAATGATACATTCGTTGTTCCTAAGCTGACCTAGAAATTGTAGCTCCTAATTGGAAAGTGTAATCCAACATTCTTAAATGTTGCCACGTGGTGAGGCGCGAGGGAAAAACAGATAAAACGACTGATCACAAAATCTAATCAGCCCACGATGCGGCGCGGCGGGCGACCGGCACTCCCAACGCGCATTGGTGCCTACAAACCTAAGGGGATACTCCAAGCGTTGCACAATGCGTAAAGTATCCCCTTAGGTTTGTAGGCGTTAGTGCGCGTTTTGCGCCGCACAGTGGATCGAGTCAATCAGAGAGGTCGAACATTAAATTTTTGACACTAACTACAAAATTTGGGTGTTTATTTCGTCACAATATTTCGTGGACCCAGCACCATTTCTCCACTTTGTTACATGCAGTTCGGGCCACTTCTTAGTGTTTTTTCTTTTCATTTCGTCACATTTTTCTTATCAAGGGGTGTTTTAAAAAGAAAATTTTACAAGAAAACCAATGGCACCACTTTAAAGGCCTTGAAGTTTCGTATGAACGGAGTTATAAGCGTTCACAGTTTCCAAATAATGTCTGAACTCCCCCATTGATTCGATCCGCACTGTGCGCCGAGTCTCTAGAATGCATCGTCTCTATGTGCAGCATCTCCATTCCAGATTTTATCCACCAACATATTTCACAGCACGTGCTGATTTTATAATGACTATCCGGAATGCGTTCGACGAAAATTCATCGCAGGAAAAACTGCGAAAAAGCATCACTCAGCAATCGCACGAACGGCTGCGGCTAGAATCCGCGCGCGGCAACTCGTCGACCCGACGCACAGTGGATCGAGTCAATGAGAGAGGTCGATCAAAATTTGGAAACTTTAAACGCTTATAACTCCGTCGATATAAACATTTGAGGTTCTAACAGTGGTTCCATTGGTTTTCTCGTGAAATTTCCAACTACATGCACCCCTTTAAATTCAAAATGTGACGAAAGAAACATCAAAATTTGCTGTTTAAGTCAAACATTTCATGTTCGACCGCTCTGATTGAAACGATCAGTGTTCGAAACTCACCTATGAGTTTTAGGAGCCAAATGGCGCATCAAGCCCGATTTTTAGCCGCCATTGAAGATTTTTTAGGGCAAAATTGACTTTTTGCCTATATATTACGGCGCATTTAGTGAAAAGTTAGATGCAAAATGTTGTCGTAACAGAACTAGTAAGTAGCTGTAACTCGGGGAATACAAAAGCACTAAGGATGAAATCGCGAAGAATAGAAAAAGCCTTCGCTTGTAGTGCTGAAAATTTCGAATAATCACCTAATATGAAAATTCAGATTTTTAGAGAGCAATTTTTAGGGGCCACGTTGGCGCAGATCCTTCATTTTCTAGGCGCCATGGCCGATTTTTTAGGCGCATTTGGCGCCTGTGAGTTTCAAACACTGATGGGATGTATTCATGGTCGTTCCTTAAACAGCTCCTTTCCTTAGAAGGCCCCGTATGGTTTACATTATGTTTAAGGGATCAAAGATATCCTTACGGCATTATACAGATAACACTTTTTGCCAACCTCCGCGGCAGTATAAGTAGGAAACATGTGATAAATAACTTACGTCGTCATTCAATTGTACCAATCAGATCTGAGATAAAGCTTACCTGAAACAAGAGGAAAACATGAACAAATTAGTTGCGTTGAATGAATTGTTTACTTAAATACCTAAAGCACAAAGGATGAAATCGTGAAGAATAGAGGATGCTTTCACTTAGAGTGCTGAAAATTTCGAATAATCACCTGATATGAAAATACAGTTTTTTAAGGGGCAATTTTTAAGGGCCACGTTGACGCAGAGTCTTTAATTTTTAGGCACCGTGGCCGTATTTTAGGCGCATTGTCGCCTGTGAGTTTCGAAAACTGCCCTTAAAATTCAAAAAAAGGCGAAATAAACACCCAAATTTGCTGTTTAAGTCAAACGTTTCATGCTCCGACCTCTCTGATCGACACGATCCACAGTGCGGCGGGAAATCGCGGCGCGGACCGAAATATAATTTTCCCATCTCCAAATTACGACAGGTAACCCACTCCGCCACTCCCGGAGCCCGCACACGCTCGCGGCGGCTCACCACATGCGCTTTGAAACTGTCATCCATTTGCCGCCCCTGACATGTACAGATTGCGAACCGACGAGTCATACTTCATGAAGATGCCATATTCCGCACGTCGCGAGTTGCAACTGTCGCCGATGGAGTCAGGCATTCGAAAACATTTTAAGATTTCCGTCCTCCTCCTGGCTTAACTTCGTCACCTCTCTCGCCTGGATTCTTATACGCCACCGGCACAGCACGGCGCACAGAGGAACGAACTAATATAGGAAGTCGAACATGCAATTTTTAGCTAAAATTTCGAATGTTTCCCCGTTTATCTCGTCACAAATTCAGTTTCAAACGGTGTTTCTGAAAGGAACTTTTACGGGGAAACCAATGAAACCAATCTCAAACCTGTTTTTAATTTTTTTTTAAAAAAATAAAGGCTTTCAAAGTTTCCAGATTTTGTCTGACTTCTCTTGTTGACTTGATCCACTGTGCAGCGCGGCACGGCCCGGAAAAGATCATTCGATTCGGTTTTTTGAAGCGCGCGTTGTCAAACTGCGCAGCTCAAGAGTCAAGTAGTCGCCTGAGACCCGGAGATTTTTCAACTTTAATTGTGTTAAAGTTCTGAATCAATTTTAACTTCCCACATTTTAATTTTTCAAAAATCGCAAAAAATCGGTCTCCCTTTTGCAGCATAAGATAGAACATTGAAGCTCGCCTATGAGTCATTCAATGGTGTCAATGCAGCTGTTCATTGCTAAGTTCTGAATCCATTTTAACTTTCCACATTTTAATTTTTCACACCGTCAAAAATCGCAAAAAATTGATCTCCCTTTTGCAGAATAAAATCGAACATTACAGGTCACCTATAAGTCATTCAATGGTGTCCGTGCAGCCGTCCATTGCTGGATCCACCAATGCTTTTCCTTGTCACTCCGCAGCAATAGCACTTTTATAAGGAGAGCTGAGACAAGTCGGCATAAGGATGTCACAAACTGTAAAAAAATTACGCAGTATGAATGCTTTTCGTAATCTATGATCAACTCATTCCCGAAAAATTCGCTTCCTTAAATTGCATTTTGCATTCGCTCACTGGAAAAAAACACACTGGATCTAGAGTCCAGACTCTTAAAAACATCGACAAGAAAAAATACTCTTGATTCAATCGAATTTTTGCTTAAATCAAGAACCAAGCCTCTTAAGAGCGGATTTCCTTTTGTTTGAAGCGAAACTCTGATTGAATCAAGAGTATTTTTTCTTGTCAATGTTTTCGAGAGCCTGGACGCTAGATCCAATGTGTTTTTTTTTCCAGTGCTAACTCTCATGCAATTTCCTCCCTAACTTACCCAAAATTCCACGATCTGTTCCAGTTTATAATCGTGGCAATCGATTAGAGTGAAATCTCTCACCGTTTGGGACACAGCGAGGGCCTGAAATATGGGAACCCATCAGAAATGGATTCCTTACGTCTTGACTCTCACAACTGTACCCGAAACCAAAAGTGAATTTTTTACTCGGCGGTTTGAAAAAAAGAAAAAGAGGGATTTGACAACATGGGTGTCACGTTCCCGGAAGGCTGGATAACATTATGCGCTGTATTTGAGGCGCCGGATGCTCTAGGATGTATCGCAAAGGAAATATCATCACATTTAAATTATTGAAATAGCATTAAGTTACCCCCTTCCCTCACTGTCTCACGGTAATTTTTCTCCTCCCCATCCATCCTTTCACTTTCCCGTCGTTGGTTTTCCCTCTCATCCAGGATTTTTATTTTCCTCTCCGCTTTCTCCTCAATCGACGCGACGCGCCAGATCTTGATGCACTCGTCCCATTCCACGCTCTAACGACGAAAAGAGATCGCTGCACTATTTTCCATCATTTTCATTTATATTTATCCGTGTTTTCTCGAACACATTAGTTCCTTGTCGTATATTTTATCGTGTGCTAAAAGGAATTATGTGAATAGGGTTTGCGAAGTACATAGATGCTCTTGGAATAAATACGGAACTATGTGATAATAATTAATTCAAAAGGAACTATGTGGGTAAGGTTTGCGTGATGCGCGATTCTTTTGGATAAGAAACCGTTAACTTAAAGGCAAATCTGCAGTCAGTATTTAAAATTTTTGAGGCATGGGCCTTTAAGTTCCCAGCCAATTTGAAAAAAAATTTATCACATTTTTCCGGGTTTTCTGGACCAGATTAGATCGCTCCACATATCCGGGCGTTAGAACTCCAGAAACAGACAAAAAAACTAGCAAAAAGACGAAAATACATCGGCCGTATGGGTAAAGAGACGTTTTCACCTCTAAAATCGATATATTTTCGTCTAATCGGACAACATTTTGCAATTAAATATCTGTCTCAGTGGGGAAATAACGCAAGTATTCCTATGCACTTAAGTGTTTTTACCGATTAGCCAGAAATAAATGTAGTTCGAAATACATAATGTAGTCGAATTTGTAGTTTATTCATCTAAGTTCTGAGTTTCGACGCCCCGACATTAAGAGCGATCTCCCAGAACGTCCAACTTACCAATAAATATTAAAAATCAAGTTCCATTCAAAGTTTATATTTTTGGTCCTCCGGTCAAGAAGATTTCAAAAGGGTGGGCGCAGAGGAAAAAACTTCATAAAAATTACGAATAAAAACAACCTTTTGAGAAAATTGTCCAGTCAAGAGAAAGGGCGGGGGGGGGGGGGCAAACACCCCCCCCCCTTTACGGTTGACAGCTAAATTAGAACATTTAACCTCGTCCTTGAGTTTAAATTTTTGGTCCCCGGGACAAGAATATCTCAAAAGGGAGGGTGCAGATGAAAACAAACCCCTAAAAGTTACGACAAACAACCTTTTTAGAAAATTTCCTAGTCAAGAGTAAGGGGTGGGGGGTTTTGTAACCCTCTCCCCCTTTACGGTGGACAGCTAAATTAGAACATTTAACCTCGTCCTTGAGTTTAAATTTTTGGTCCCCGGGACAAGAATATCTCAAAAAGGAGGGTGCAGATGAAAACAAATCCCTAAAAATTACGACAAACAACCTTTCGAGAAAATTTTCCAGTCAAGAGTGAGGGGTGCGGGGTTTCGTAACCCCCTCCCCCTTTACGGTGGACAGCTAAATTAAAACATTTAACCTCGTCCTGTTTTTTTTTTATCGAGCATTGCGTTAAACAAAATACAGGTGGTCGTGGCATATGGAGGGTGCGTACGCGGTACAAATCGTTTTTAAAACGGGGGGAGGGGGGAGCGGGCAGCGGTTAATGGTGGAGCTTATTAAGCGCGCTGCTCACAGCCCACTTCCACTTGGGCCTCCGTCCACCCACTTCCGTTTTCAGCTCGCGGGCTCCCTCTCGTCTCCAGTGGCGTGGCGTGCTTTGCGATATATCGAATGATCTGCCATTTAAACCTATGGAAAAGGATCGATTAACAGGGTGTTCGCAGCGAACACCTTGATAATCGATTCTTTACCATAGGTTTAAATGGCAGAACAATCGATACATCGCAATTCACGCCACGCCACTGCTCGTCTCAGGTTCGGGGGGGGGGGGGGGGGGGCGGCGGCGGCGGCACGGGGTAGGTGGGTGGAGGGGGAATTAGGCCGCGGATTATGAGAGTTAGCGGCGGCTCCTGATTTATGTTCGCCACCGGTCGGATTCCGGCGGCGGGCGATTAGCTAGATCATTCCGGATCGATCGTTCGATTTCCAATCCCCGCGTTTACGTCAACTGCGGAGGCGATGACTTTCCTCGATGGTATAAAAACTGATGGATGGGGAGGTAGGCGTGATGCGCGCAGACCGGTGTTCGTGGACCCCCTGGGTTGAAAACCCTCCCTCCCCCCTACAGTGTCGCGTATTTTATGAACGGCCCTGTATCCGACTGAAAATTAGATTTTCCGATGACGTCATCTCAACTTTTTCGATGTAGTTTTCTGACTGGCTAATTCGTCGAATAATTAGAACAAAGACAGCGCCGCGTACACTTAAACAAGAGCATACACATTCAAGATATATACATTACAAAAAAAGAGATAAAAATAATATAACTTCAATAATATCTATTAATAATCAAAGCATATTTGAAGCGCGGAAATATAAATTCTGTACGCAGTCCTGTTTCCCCTGTAATTTTTGAGATATTAACAACCTCATACAACCACAAGCTGCGATAGTTATTAGTTTGAGCTAGTTTTTCGAGGATTTTTAACATGTCATCCGACTAATTGAGTTAAAGGTCATAAGAGAAAAAGAGTACGCCTTCAATTCTGAGCTTAGACAATTTAGGGTACACGAGAGTCGAAATAGTGGTATGGCGAGAAAAGGTCTAGGCGCTTCGAATTGCGAATTTTAAGATTTCGATGAAGGAGAAATGCTCCGTTTCAGAGATCAATCTTAAACGGGCTGATAATTGAAATTAATAAAAAAAAATGTGATAAAAGAAGGGAACACAGAAAAAATGGAGCTATTTTACTGATGGAAGCGGTGGGTGGTTGCAATGTACAAAGGGAGGACTAGGAGTAATAGTCTAAGCAACCCACCAATCATTTAACCACATTGTCCATTGAAAACCCGCTTTCGCTAATATTATCGCTAAATTTTCTTTCTCTCGTTCTTTCTGTCTTCTTTGTCTATAGCTTTGTGTTTCATATTCAATAATCAGCCCATAGGAGATTGTCCTTAAAAACGAAGCATATCTCTTCTATCGAAATATGAGAAAATTCGTAAGTCGAAGGGACTAAACCTCCCCACGCCAGACAATTATTTCGACTCTCAAATACTTTAAATTGTCTACGCTCAGAATTGAAGGCGTACTTCGTTTCTCTTTCATGCTTCAATTCTATTAGACGTTTGATCTTTTACACATTTTCAAACTGATAGTTATCGCCACTTTGAGAATGTTCTCTGGCCTCCCTCGAAAATTGAATGCAAAACGGCAAATGCGTTCAAACTTAACACCTCCGTGCGTCAAAGTTTCTGATGAATGTTATTAAATTAAAAACTATCCTTATCGCTCTACTTTATATTACATCTCACTATGGTGTAAAAAGCTGAGACAATTTTTGTGCGATAGCGCTATCTTTGTTCAAACTGCTCGATGAATTTGCCAATCAAAAACTGTCATTGCAAAAACGAAAATGACGTCATCGGAAAATCTCGTTGATGACGTTACCATGGCTGTAGCGTCGACGGGAAGATCGACAGGATCGGGGACGGGACTCTTCAACTCATGAGCCCTGTTCACAACGCCGTTGTCACACAGCTACGGCTCATTAGTTAGCGTATTTTGGCGCTTAGTTCCTTTTAATCTAAATTCCCCCTTTTCCATTTAGCAAAAAAGAATCACACCCACTTTTATATCGTTTCTTGTAGGCAGCTTTTACGATCACACCCATCTTCATCACCCCCTCTACTTCTTTGTAGCATAAATACATCCAATTGATCGATGAAGTAAATCTTACTGCAATTCTGACGAAATTCATGTTTTACATTTACGTTGTGTTCGCTGATAAACCCCGGTACATCCAACTTTTCCAGGCCCCAGCCACCATGTTCTCACCGCTCTATTCAGTAGTTCGGCTGTCAGCACGGGCCCTCCGTTCCAGGACGGCATGACAGCATTGCGTGTACGGCGGCCTGGCGTCTAGGAAACCGCATTATCCCAGGGCGAACTAAAACTTCTGCACGGCAGCGGGAATGGGAGTTGTCACTCTCCGGCGGGAGCAACTGGCTGTTGCTTAATGAAATCACAATTTTTCGCGAGTACAGTTTAATATACCTCGACTCGAGTTGCCGCTCGCTCGCGCATCGGGGACAACAATGTAGGACGCCCTAACTCGGAGCATCTAATCTGTTTCTGTCGTTTGTTGCCTTTTCCGAGCGAATAACGTAATTCAACTGAGTTACGAGCCCTGAGTGAGAGCTCCGCGTGCTCTCGCGTCGCGGAATTTTGAGGAGGTAAAGTACAACTGTCGCCGCGCTCAAACTTGGAGCAATTAAAGACCCTCCCGACGAAGTGGAGGCATGCAAAATTGGACGTTTTTCTGCCGAACGGAGCTATGTGCATTGAGACATGAGCCCTGAGACTCATAAGAATACATGCGTAACGGGCTCACGTTATAATGCATATAGTTCCGTTGGGCAGAAATACGTCCAATCGTCACCGTTCTGACGTTATTGCCACGTGAGCCCTGGACAGTATATCGTTGAATGGAGGACAAGGCTCAGGTGAACATAGAGGTACGCCCTTACGTCAGAGGAGCGACAAATTATCTCTTGTAGCTACGCAACGCTCTGCGACTTATGTAGAACATTTTACTGGTGTTCCTTAAATTTCTACGGATACCTTTTGATAGCATTACAAACTAAGTCGTATTTCAGTCAGACCTTAGAATGGAAACAGTAGACAAAGTGTCGCGAAGCTACGCAAATATTTTCAGATTCAAATTTTTTTATTAGAAATACTCTGTTGTCGTACAACAATTTTCGAAAAAATCCCATCATTCCGAATTACAGCCCTCCTGTTAACTCCCTTGAAAATATAATTTCGGTTTTTTCGAGGTCCGAAATATGTTTAGCATGTAAAATAACATTTAAATGCCTCATTTCTAGCACACTTATCCATTACCGTCGTCACAATCCAAGTTAAACGGTTCTTTGGTCCAAATTTTGGGAGGCTGTAATTCTGAAGTGGGGGTGGGGGTTGAAAAAACATTACAAAACCAAAGAGTCGTGTTTTGATCCCGAAAATAGATTCTGAAAATATTGACGTATTATTTTGAGACACTCAATACTTAAGACCCTTGCACTGACAACGGACGCGATGTAACCGGTTCATAAGCAGTTCATTTGCACTTTAATCTAAACTATCTGAAAATACCTCTGAATTTCCTAAAAAATTAATATTTTATAAAAAAGAATTTAGCAACACTCTAGGGTTCACACGGCATTCCTTTCTGGCGTGGCGGTATTCACTGAGAAAAAGCTGTAGCTTATAAACCAAATAGTGGTTCATATGGAACACCACTAATAGTAGTGAAGGCAACATAAAATATTAGCACATATACCTTAGTGATGGTACACATACCTTAGTATGGTACGAGATACCTCAGTATGGTTCACACACCGAAAATCATTAGTTCATTTACGACTGTTAGTGGTGTTCCATATGAACCACTAATTGGTTTATGAAGCCATCGATTTTTCTCCGTGTTGACCGATGGGTCTATAACACACAGAAGATAGAGCCAACAGAGCAGAGGGGACTTACTTTGGGGAAAATCTTACATAAAAATCCGGTCAAAATTCATCTGATGCATTATTCATTTATGAAAATAAATTATGAATACTTTCCTTCCAAATTATCAGATACCCCGGTTGATATGAAGAACAAAAAATTTTAAGGAAAATAAACTTTCAAAAATATTCATCTGTGGAATCGTAACTTCCAATGGTTCATACGCTGTTCCTCCTCAGCATGGAAATCTAGATCTCCGGAGACTTGCCCGTTCGCGATATCGTGCTATAAGGTGTGCACGTATTTAATCGAAGACTATGGGGTAGTTCGGATTTTGCGGCAAAATGTGACAACCCTGCAAGGCGCACAGTTGCAGGCGCCGCCGCGTGACTCCATTGCTCACTGTCGCCGTTTTAGGCGCAATTAATGATCGGACCTTTTATCGCAATTACTAACTTGAGGTGAGATTAACCTCTTCTGCCCCGGACCGGCTTGGTTCCGATAACGTAGCGTTGTAACTCTGTTTCTACATGAGCCCTAGAAAGCATGGAACTGTACGGGAGACAGGGTTGTTACCACATTTCGATTATAAGCTTAGGTTGACCTTATTACTCTAAGGTAAGACGAAGATGTAAGTGAGGTGTGTAAGGACTATCATCCTCCTACTTCCTAGTGCTACCTTGCTTAAGGAGGAACGCCGTATGAACATTCGAGAGTTGCCAAATTTACCTTGATAAAACATGTATTATTACACGTAAACATTTAAACATGTATACATTCATGCGTTTTTTTTCCCCATGAAATTTTCAGATATTTTATATTAAACTAGGGGGCTACACCCCCTGGCCGCTATGCGGCCCGACCCCCTGAAGGCGCTCCGCGCCATCAATGGGCCGCTTCGCGGCCCTATTTTTACCCTCCTATCAGTGTTAGTTTTATTTTTCCCCTGAAAAATTACGATATGAGGTATACTTTAATTTTAAACTTTACTTAAAATTATTTTAAAATTAAAAGGACGCGTTTTGGAATGACTGCTTGATGAAATATTGTAGTAAAACAATGAACAATGATAGTCAGGTAATAAATAAGATTTCACGAGACGGGGATCGAACCTACACCGAGTTCAAAGTGGACGCATTCGACGTCTCAGACGACTCGGTCACCGCTCGACGTGAGAGTGTTAGTGCGAATCTTGTATAGATAAGTGTAGAGCTGATGCGCAGGCTACACAGCTACTGCGCAACCTCCTCGACCACTGCGCATCCTCCCGCGCATAGCGGTAGCAGTCCCGGAGCATTCTGTAAATTCACTCACTTTAATAACGTGATTTTAAAAAAACCTGGGTCCTTTTTCCAAAATCTGATTAAAGCGGGCTCATCTAGGGCCTATTACCTGTCAATTTACGCAAAAATCATGGAAATCGGCCCAGTAGAATGATCAAACGAACTATGACAAAACACAAAAATTTACATTGTTTAAATGGGAGAATTCGCAACTTTACCACGTAATAAAAAAAAACCTGGGCCATATTTTGAAAATCTAAAAAGAGTTGGCTTATCTAGAGACAATTGCCCGTCGATAGCCGCAAAAATCATGAAAATCGGCCCAGAAAATTAGGAGGTCTCGGAGCTTATAGTATAGATTGCTTACAAAATTGTCCGAAAATTTTGGAAACAAACATTCCCAATTTTCCCGAGATATTCGGTTTATATTGTGGTAGACTTGGTAACCCCTGATGGCTCATACGGCGTTTTTCCTTAGCACGGCGGAATGGGTTTTTGGAAAACTTCAGCTGAAGCAAAAAGAAGAGTTGTTTCTTGAAGAAATTGGCTCAAAAATGACGATGAGCGCATCAGGAAAGTCTGAAATACACTCCGAACATCTATCTACGAGAGGAATATGCATTTTTCTTAAGGTAACCGCTTCAAAAACGATACTACGACACAGGCGAACATTTCGTCAGAGGAGTCGTTCCGTCCAACCCTTGTGTACTAGGATGCTACACAAAATTCAACATGGTTGTCGCTTCCGCGCGCAAATCATGAAAAAGCATCATGGTCTTCCTTCATCAACGCAAAGAAAATGTTCATATAATAACACGAGTGTTTTGGCGGGTTGAGGTCGGTCAGGTTGGACTCAGTGCAGCATCCTAGGGTTTGATGGCATGATTCCCTTTACGACAAGCGTGCCTTGGTATCGTTTTTGAAGCGGTAAGCTTGAAATAACGCATATTTCTCACGCAGATTTATGTTAGGAGTATATTTCAGACTTCCCGATTCGCTCATTTACTAAGGGCTCATTATCCTGGGGTACGACAAGGATGTAAGTGGGATATGTAAAGATAGCATCCTCTGAATTGTAAACTTTAAACTCGTTTTTGCATAGAGGAGAGGAGCTCGTGGTCTCCCTCCGCACGTGCTCACCTAATTTTTAGACAACGGAAACCGAGTTGAATTTTGCACTAGTTGCGCGGTCGAAAACGTTTAATTCTTTTGCAAAGGGTTTCTCGAGACTATCCTGGCCACCGTCGTTTTGTCGGCCGGAGCTCGGAGCTCCTCTCTAAAGAGGCAAAGGAAATAGAACGAAACTTATTAAAATACGTCACCGTTCGCGGGCGACCACATCTGAAAGTACACAGTTAAATGGTAGCCGTTTTTTTTCTGCCTCGGTAAATATACTCGGCACAATTTTCTGCATCGCAGCGCGGAAGAATAGGAGCATCAACTGCAGCTGAAATTACAGTCAAGTGGTTTTATGGATTTTTTGTAGCCTCACGGGAATGCATTTTTTGCTCCCACGCGGTCGAGCGGCGATGCTAAGTTACGTCGGACGCCTAAGTTTTGAAATTAAAAACCGAGAGGCCTCTGCAAGGAGAGCTGCCACCGAAGCCACCGTATTCTACGTCGGAAAATTTTCTACGACCCACTGAAGGTAACGCGTTGCGATGCCAACGATCACCGTGTCGACAAAAAAGTAAAATACTGCAACGGTAAAATTTAAGAAAATTATCAACTGTTAATTATTTTAAAATCACATCAATTTATTAACCGATTTTCACTGCAATGGCATGCGCATCCAGTCCTTGCACTGGAAAAAAAACCACATTGGATCTAGAGTCTAGACTCATGAAAACGTTGACAAGAAAAAGGACTCTTGATTCAATCAGATTCAAGCTTCGATCAAAAGGAAATCCGCTCAAATTAAGAGGCTCGGTTCTTGATTTAAGCTTAAATCTGATCGAATCTAGAGTATTTTTTCGTGTCGATGTTTTTAAGAGTCTGGATTCTAGATCCAATGTGTTTTTTTCCTGAGTGCTTTGATAAAAAACAATGTGTAAGAGTGTAATGTGCAATTTTTTTTTTATTAAAGCGTGGCCTAGGAGTTCGCATTTCATTGTAATGAAAATCGGGTAGTAGCTCGGTATTTGATTTGATTTCATTATGAGTAGCCGAGAACTAAATAATCTCGTTAATTATTTTACCTAGTGCGGAGAGTGCACCTCGATAGATTCTTTCGGTCCAAAATTTCATTTTCGGATGCTGAATATGAAACTTGCGACTTCCGAAGGAAACTTGACATTGCACTCGCTGCTATGCTGAGGAAAAACGCCGTAAGAACATTTGAGAGTAGCCGAATTTCCTTTGATAAGATGTTTACTTTGAGAGGAGTTACACTGCGAATAATGCTCCGAAATATTGGTGGAATAATATAAACCAACTGGCTCCTCTGAAAATTCGTATTTTATCAAAGGAAATTTTGCAACTTCTAAAGGCTCATACTGCGTTCTTTCTTGGCACAGCAGGACAGGGAAAAAGCGGTAGGCACTCGAGAAAAAAGTCTCTAAGATCTAAAGTCCAAACTTCGTAAAAATTTGATAAGAAAAATTATCTTAATTCAATCGGATTCTTGCTTGAATTGAGAGCCAAGCCTCATCAGTGGATTTCCTCTTGATTTGAACAAAACTCCAATTGAATCAAGAGTATTTTTCCTTGTCGAATGCTTTACAAGCAGTCTAGGCTCTGAATCGGAAGAGCCTTCTTTTTCCCAGTGAGGCGTCTCTAAAATATTTTCTCCTCGTTACCGCTTAAAAAAAATAATAAAAAAAAAAATAAAAAAAAAATTAAACCCTAAACGAGCGCTTGCCAGGCGTGCGTTTTAAAAACGCACTCCAAGCACCGGTCCAAGCCTCATCAGAGGATTTCCTCTTGATTTGAGCAAAACTCCGATTGAATCAAGAGTATTTTTCCTTGTTGAATGTTTTACACGTCTGGACTCAGAATCGGAAGAGCCCTTCTTTTTCTCAGTGAGGCGCCTCTGAAATATTTTCTCCTCGTTACCGCTTAAAAAAAATAATAAAAAAAGTAAAAAATAAAAATTAGACCCTAAACGAGCGCTTGCCAAGCGTGCGTTTTAAAAACGCACTCCGAGCACCGGTCACTTCTACTTTATTCCGATCGGAACTCTCCCGTCGCCTCAACCTAATACATCGAACGATCAACCCCCCCCCTCCCTCCCGGGAGGAGGGTGGTTTTAAGGGAAGCCGCGCCTGTCAAGAGCCCGGCGAGCGGCCGATCACGCACGGGTCGGACCGCGCGAGGCGGGGGCGGGGGTGGAGTTAAAAAGCGCACATCAAACATCAGGATTTAATGAGTTAACGTCAAAACATACTCCTCGCCGGGCGCGATACCTCCTCGTTGAAACGTCAAGTAGAGCGGCTGCAAGCTCACCTAATATCGCCGGGCTACGCCGAAGCGAGGCCGCGTAATTCCCTCCTCTCGCTGGACCCTGAATCCGCAGGGTTTTAACGGGCGCCAGGGTCCATCACGGAGTGCAGTTGCGCTTAACGTCTGCGACGGAGGGGGCGGCGGGCGGAGAGGGGGGACTCGAGGGGGTGCGAAGGGAGGGAGGATTGAGATGTTGAGCGCCACACATCTCGACCCGTAAAGTTGATTATCTTACAGACACGTCGATGGAAAAATATGGCGGTGTTTAGCGTTGGGGCATCAACTTTTATGGGTGAAGGGTCCTCACTGCGCGGAGTAAAAAAAAGTTCGTCTCTGTATACGGTGCTCCGAGTCTGCTCGGTTCATGGGCCGAGACTCCCGGTTCTGGTAACCGTTATTTTCGGTTCACGCGATAGGTCGGTTGCGCTTGTCATAGAGTTGCGTTTTGATGGTCTTCACTAAGGGAGCGTTTAAAAATTCCACCTTTTCGGCATTTTTACCCCACCCCCATCTTCCCATTGTAACGCTTTTTTGGCGTAGGCTATCTTTTGATACGTAAAAATAAAATGGCGTAATACTCGCCTTGACCTCCCTCCCCACTCTGAGCGTTACGTAATTTGGACTGCATTTTGCAATTTGGAACTATAAATTCTGGCTCTTCTGGAAAAACACTTATGTGCATGGGGAGACTAATGGCATATACGTTGTTTTTAATCCGTGCTAGAATTTACATTTCAAAATTGCAAAATGCAGTCCATTTATGAATGGCCTCTTATCGTCATTTCCCGGACAAAGGAATGTAACTCCTTTCTTAAGTTTCAAAAGTAACTCTGCTAATTCTTCATATACAAGGGTGTACCTCCTTTTCGTCTAAATTTGTTCTCTTTTTTTGCATAAAATCAGAGGGAAAATCGGTGAAATATTCAGGTAGAAATTTCCACGATTTCAGCATGAACATGCTTTTTTCGAAACTCAGCTTCCGTAGGAGACACGAATAATCAGGAATCAAGCGGCCTGATTAACGTTCTCCCCCCATCCGTAACCACCGCTTCATCAGACCTCGATAATTTTCAACGGGGTAGAATAAAAAGAGAGCAGTGTTGCCGCCGATGACTAGCGAGAATCGCCACTGATGACGTCACGCCGATACGGAATCACTAAATCAGATTACTCCCCACCCCCTCAGTCGGGTGGGGGGGGGGGGGGGGCGACCCGGGCAGAGTGAATCAAATTCCGCTCGAAATGAGAGATTTCCAACTTATATTTGTCTGAGTCAGACTGTCATTTTCATTAATCAAAGTCAGCCGCAATTTCACCCGGGCGCACACGCTCGCGGGATCACACCCCGATTCCCGGGGATACCCCCCCTCGCCCTCCCTACCACCGCCTCCCCCCCCCCTTCGCAGCGCCCCCCGCGAAACCCGGAAAACTCTCCGTCTATGTAGCAACGTGCCAACGCCTCTCCCGCCCCGGGTCTTGAGGCCGTGTTGCCGGATCTGACGATGCCCTCTTGCTTCCTCCTTGAAGCTCGAGTACCTACTTTGCCGTGCTGAGGAGGAACGCCGTATAAGCCTTCAGACGTTGCCAAGTTTCATCCGATATAACTCGAATTTACTGGGAAAATTTTCAATATTATTTTCCACACACTGGGGAAAAAAACAGATTGGATCTACAGTCCAGACTCTTGAAAACATTGAAAAGAAAAAATACTCTTGATTCAATCGGATTTTTGCTTGAATCACAACGAAATCCGCTTAAATTAAGGGGCTTGGTTCTTGATTTAAGCTAGATTCTGATTGAATCAAGAGTACTTTTTCTTGTCGATGTTTTGAAGGGTCTGGACTCTAGATCAAATGGTTTTTTCCCCCCAGTGTTTTCAGACAACTTTCTAAGCAATTCAATCTAAAATATCTGGAAATTTCAAGGGAGAATATGCATGATTGTAGTCAAAAATACGTGTTTTATCTACACCGAGTTGATTTTGGCGCTTATTCGTGATGCAACTATACGTGTTCCACGGCTGTGCGTGTTGCATTTTTAAAAACTGAAGGCGCTTTCACTTTTCTCGTCTCTTCACAGATCCGAGGGACTTGCCATCAGTTTGAGCTCCCGATTAAGCCATCTTCATAAGATGGCACCTACAGTTTCCTTTCAAAAATACGATTCACCGACGGAAATTTTGCAACATTAATACTCAGTTAGTTATGTTCCCCTCGTCTAGGAAACGATGATTGAAAACCATGCTACCGTTTGTATGATCGAAATTGCTTCATATTTTTACATTGAATCGGAGAGAATTTGGCAACATCAGAATGTTGATACGGCGTTTTTCCTTGGCGCAGCCGAGTTGACGTAGATTCTCGGGGCATTATTTAACACTCGGGGCTGTTAGCGCGGCGCTTTGATAATTTAGGGCACCGCAGAGCTCCCTGATGGCGCCTGCATTGAAGTCGATTCAATCCGAGGAAGCCATCGGAGGCTCCGACAATACGCACATGATCAACTCAACCATCGTGAATCTCCCCGCCGAGTTGTGCGATATCAACATCAAAACAGCATCGAATTAACTCGAGTTGGACTTTTTTGATTGGAGGAGAGAATCGACCGAGGACTGGATATACTAACCGGAGCAGGTAAAGTCTCCCAAATCAAGAATCCAGACTTTTAAAATGATTTTGAAAATAAAATACTCTTGATTTAATGAAATTTTCGCTTGAATCAAAAGGAAATCCGCTTGAATTGAGAGTCTTGGCTCTCGATTTCTGCAAAAATTATGAGTTTTTTTTCCCTTGGCAAACTGACAAATCAAAGAGTCTGGACTCTAGGGCCAAGGGACTTTTATTCCCGTGTTTTTCGGACCCAAGAATTTCATCCCCCAGTCTAGTCTGCCATTCTGAGGAGAAAAAGTCGTATTAGCCTTTACGTTGCCATGTCTGTTTATAAAATTAATTATTTTTATTATTGATATATTATATTATTTTTGCCCAACTTTCCTAAAAACCGCAAGGTATTTAAAAACATAATTAGACGTAAAATTAAAAATGTATTTTATTCAGCTTTTCAAAATTAAGACTGAATTTTTTATTCATTTTTTCGAAAAATTTATGATTTAGAGGTCGCGCGTGAATTTATAGATAGCACCTAAGACGCGAAAAGCTGCTCTTATTCGATTTAACCTCTGAATTTGGTTTTGGCTGTACAGCTGTCCGTAGAATCGGAATTATCCGAATGTGAGCAGACATTTTTTTGATGCTGAACAAAGTAAACCTCTGCTGAATAACCAAAACTATGCCAAAACTTAGTTTTAAATCGGGCTGTATAACTTTCACTAAAATCATTTCTTCAGCCTGAGGTTAGTTTAGCCGCGTGCCGAGACATTTCTAGGTTCTCAAAAAGGACCTCATTACGCCCACATTTGGAGAGGCTCTTAGAAGGAGCCGTGGACCATTTTAAAAACTGAGTTTTCTTTTATTTTTTTGGATACGGCCAGTGAGAATTGTTTTGTTTGTATTAGTTTAAGATGGTATCTGACTCAGGGTGTTATTTAAATGAAAGAGTTTAGTTTCGCAAAGTTCTGAAACAACTAATGAACAAATTTATGAAGCTTTTTCGTAAGTTGCCAGTCCTCTCCTTCTTATCAAAAAAGCAGCTTTCAACAAAATACGAAGTAAGGAAACAAACAGATGGAAGATAAGCATGTGAGTGAATCTCTTGTTGGAACTCGATGGTTTGCTTGCAAAATTTAAAATCATTTAGCAAAACTAAATCCAGAAACTCGCTTTTCGTTTGCCAAATCGAACAGCATTTAACACAACATTTAGAAAATTGCATTGTTGATGGAAGAATTTGTCCACGACTCTCGATAAAAGTGACGGTCCCCGGTTTTATACTTCAGTTGAATGAATAATTAGTTTCCAAAATATGGTCCAATGCTTTCCCATCGAATCTAGTCCATAATGTGATCAAAGGACTACCGAGTCAAGAATTTTGGAGAATTTGATTCTATATCGACACCTTACGTACAAAAGCTGAGGGTAGGTAATATAAAGTGCTGGACTTTTCCTTCTGCATGCATATTGTTTATTTTTCTAACCTTTTAACAATTACAATACTTCAGACAGTCTATACGTAAAAACTGCATTACGATGAAGAAGTTTATGACAGTTGAAGATACCCTTAATTAGGATTGGCGTTCGATAGATTAATTGTGATTGGCATTTTAGTCAACTTCGCTCCGTGTTTTCCTTCAATACGATCCGTCTGTCTCTTAAAGTCTTCTCAGTCGTTGAGCATAGGATCCCGATCGCAGGATACTCGTATTTCAGATACGCCCTTTGCAAATCTATCTCAACGTATAGACTTGATTTGCATGTCCGTTGAAGCGCAAATGCTGTGTTGTATGATGGTGCTCCTCGGTGCGTCAATTACCTCATGGGCCTAATTATTGAAATTTATTGACACAGAAGATAAAGGAGAAATTGAGTGACCATATTGATTGAAAGGGGGGGGGGGGGTTGCTATAGACTGCACTGGAAAAAAAAACACACACATTGGATCTAGAGTCCAGACTCTTAAAAACATCGACAAGCAAAAAATACTCTTGATTCAATCGGATTTTTGCTTAAATCAAGAACCAAGCCTCTTAATTTATTTCCTTTTGATTTAAGCTTAAATCTGATTGAATCAAGAGTATTTTTTCTTGTCAATGTTTTCAAGAGTCTGGACTCTAGGTCTAATGTGTTTTTTATTTTCAGTGTGAATAACTAACTGAAAGGATATTGATGTAACATTTTCGGGGACGGAATTTCACCATTAAGCTTTTTCCTGTCAAAGATTTTCCTCGAAATTTGACACCTTGACCACAGCTTTTATTCCGACTTCGATTCTTTAAGGATGGCTTGGAACTTTCCGTTAAAAGGATACCAACTCGGGGAAACTTTCGCTTGAACTACTGGGCAAATCCTTTTCCGCGACGAGGACGATGCATCCAACGATATAAAAAGGGAGTACTTCAAGAGAGAAAGTGTGTCACAAACAAATATACGATTAAATAAATAAAGAGTAGTTGGAGAGTTTTTGCGATGGAAAGGCCAGGTTCGAAGATTATCTCGAGAGAAGTAAAGCCTGAAAGTTTTCACCCCTGGAAAGCGGAGCTGGAGTGGGAATGCGAGGTCGCTTCATAATACACCGGCAGCCAACTAGCTCATCCACTTGGTGCTCGCACATACGTTCGACTGATCTTTCACGATGGGCTCAGCTTCTGGAATTCAATGCGTTCATTTTTTTCTATTTTCTCGAGGGGATCAATACTTATACATTTACATCTGAAGACTCCTGCCAAGGAAGTCAAAAACTTTATATAAATCCAATATCTACTCTACCTCAGGGTATCTAACAAAATTATTGGCTCGCAAAAAACCAGCATTTCTTTATTATCTTCCCAAAAAACCAGCACGAACTCAACAAAAAAGCTCAATACTTTCCCCGTGCCTCCATGATTGATGGAATTTAAAAAATTTTGCTAATTCGAAATTTGCAGGCGAAAAATTCCGAACGTTCTGGCGGAATATCTGTACTTAAGATGATTTGATGGACGCCAAATTTTGTGTCAGAACGGCATGCGATATATCGCATCAATTGGTTCCATTTTTTCAGCTACTCGTCGTTTTTCTCCAATTTTGAGATCGCAATTCTGTTGTAAGGAGACTAAAGCACTCACTCACCAATTTTAACAAAGAAATTCAACGTAATAAAGGTGTGGTTTTTTTTTAGAGAGAAAATATCGCATTCGAGTGCAGTTTCGATATCAGGATCGAATGCGATGTTTTCTCTTTAAAAAACCACGCCTTTATTACGTCGAATTTCTTTGTTAAAATTGGTGAGTGCTTCTGTCTCCTGACAACAGAATTGCGATCTCAAAATTGGAGAAAAATGACGAGTAGCTGAAAAAATGGAACCAATTGATGCGATATATCGCATGCCGTTCTGACACAAAATATGGCGTCCATGGAATCACCTTAAATGTACTTCTGGACTGCCTTGAAAATAGTGTTTCTATTACCGGATTTTCCAAAGTAGGTGACTCCCTGTACATTCGCTAATATTTCATCGATTGACTTATTATATGACCGATATTAGGAACCAACTCTCTATGTAATCTCGGTCGATCCAACTAGTACGTTCCGATGTCAACACTTAAAAAATCGTGTTCGGCCGGGGCCTGGTGTCTGAGAGAGCCGGAAAGCGCCTTCGAAATAGGAGGCAATAAAGTCTCGACTGCCCAGTTTTTATTGAGGCTCAGATAAGGAATAATTGAAATTTTATGCTTCGTTAGAGACTCGAGCGCGTTCGAGTGTCTCAACGCCCTCGGGGAGTGGGGTCGTGATCTCTGCCGTGCTCGGGAAAAACGCCGTATGAGCCTTCAGAGGTTGCCAAATCTCCCTGAATAAATTTTTTATTTTTGAGGAAAATTACGCTTGATTATCTTTGAAATTTTCAGATAATATAGATTAAATTGTGAACAAAATTGCCTGAAAAATTGGAAGAAAAATCTTCAGAATTTTCCCAGGAAATGCGGTGTTTGTCGAAGGGAACGTGGCAACGTCTGAAGGCTCATGGGGCGTTCTTCCTTAGGAGGGCAGATCTAGTCTCTGATCGCCGCGGCACATCCGTTCATTTCCATTTCCACGACACCTTTTTGCCTTTTTCACGACTTCAACGGCCGTTCCCTCCCCGGCCTCGCATTATCGACGGTATTACGTTGATACAGTCAGGGGCGCGGGGTCAAAGACGATCTACAGACTTACGAAAAGAGGGTGAAATACTCCAGAACTCACTCCTATCATTATCTTCTGGGCCTTATTTTTGCCCATGCAATAATGTTTCTATCGACTTCAATTATTCGAAGAATCTCATCTTTCCTATACACTGGAAAAAAAAACACATTGGATCTTGAGTCCAGACTCTTGAAAACATTGACAAGAAAAAGGACTCTTGATTCAATCAGATTTAATCTTAAATCAAAAGGAAATCCACTCAAATTAAGAGGCTTGGTTCTTGATTTAAGCTTTAATCTGATTGAATCAAGAGTATTTTTTCTTGTCGACGTTTTTAAGAGTCTGGGCCCTAGATCCAATGTGTTTTTTTTTCCAGTGTAAGGTTTCTGATACCCTGAATTTGCTACTTGGCTGATTTCCATGATTTTTGTAGCTATCGACAGGTGATAGTCCCTAGATGAACCCGTTTAATTCAGATTCTGGATATATGACCCGGGTGTTTGTTTGACATTACGTTATAAACTTGCTATTTCTCTCATTTGAACTATGTGAATGTGCATTTTTTGGCACAATTTGTCATAGGAATTTTCATATTTTTGCAATTGAGGTTAGGAGATGATCCCTAGATAAGCCCTCTCCCCTCTCTTTCAGATTAGTCTGCGGGAGCTCGCAAAGTGGACCTTAGAGAACGGTAAACGCCCTCTGAGGGTTAGACCACGTCGTGCAGGAGCCTAGCCCCCAACTTCGCTGATATTTGATCGCACGTATTTGAAAATTTAAAGGAAAATATTTATGATTTTATTTCGAGGGATCATGTTTTATTAGGTAATACGAATATCTCACAACGTCCGAATGTTCCTGTGCGGCGTTCATCCTCTGCATAACATGACATCGCGACATCGAGCTCAACAGCACCTGGATGCAACTATTCGTGATCTATGGATGTCCATGTTGCATACACACTGATTTGAAGGCGCTCGTTAAACTGCCAAGCCTTTATCTGCTTCCAATGGTGACGGAGATTCCGCTTGTCGAAAAATATTACGTATGTTGTCACCTACTACGGTAGCACATACCATGGTTTCTTCCACCTTATAATCATCAATTAGTTAGACACACTTTCGCACTAGATGCTCAACTTTGAACACGAATGAAACCATAGGAGAAGAAACCATGTTATGCATCACCGTGGCGTGGCGCATGCCATCATACGCTGTCGTTTTTGAAGGGCGACATCTCTGTAAATTTTGGACGTGGAATCTCGGTAGTTGGACTAATTTTACTATTTTTTCCTCGCCTATAATCTGAAAACATCAGTGCATGATTCTGTGAATAGCGCAACTGACCCGTTATAAGCCTTCATACGTCAAATTTTCTACCCTAAAATAATTATTTTCGGATGAAACTGAGATTAAGTAGATACTTTTCCTTCGATCTTTCAAATAATTTTATTCGCTATTCTTCTGTGGAATGGAGGGTCCAAAATTAGAAAAAGCCTTACGTCACTTTTGGACGGCCTCTTTTGTTGGCGTTTTATTTATTAAAACTTTCTGTTGCTCCTAAAACTTAACTTCCGACATAAGAGGCTCCTAAAATATGACTCACACACTCTATGAGAAGTATCAAAATCGCAAATCCAGCAACCTAATAGTTTTCATTCTAAAGCTTGAAAGACCAGTGTAGTCCAATTCGAAAAAGTAAGGGAAACTTACTTGTCTGAATGAGTCAAATAAACCAGGTATGTGAATGTGCATTTTGACAGAAACTCACCTGCAACACAAAAAAAAGGTTTTATTTATTAGGGGGCCAAATAATTAACTCTATATATTACACATTAATGCGATAATACAACGAATGCAAAATAATACGTGGGTTTGTCAACGATACGAAATTCAAACAACAAACATAATTTCTTTCATCGTATTCGAATGCAGATGAACTACGAATACACCGTCGGTTCTTAAACCGTAGTGGTATGTGACAAGCTACGTTTGACCGCAGGAGCGTATCCAGTAAAGCTCCAAATAGGCACCACTTTAGGTGATGAAAATCACTCTCTCGTAGGCTCCAACCCACTCTCCTCTCAGAATTCTCGATTCGCCGAGAATCTCAACAAAGACTCGGTAATTCCGAGTCGCTTGTTGAAGCCGGGCTTAAAGAACCCGGAGAGCTTGTATTTACACGCTTTTTTTCAATCGAGAGTGAAGCCTTACCCCCGATCCCGATCGTCGATCGCTCCTCCGACAAAAAGACGTATCTCCAATCCCACGTGAGCCCTGGAAAGCAACGCGCTGTGCGGAAAGCAAGGCTCACGTGGGAATTGAGACACGCCCTCGAGTCAGAGGAGCGACGGCTTGAACGCTCGGCTAGGCACGCAGCCTTGCCGTTCTCGGCGAGCGGTACACGAGATCAAAGCTAAAAGATCGTATCCCCCCGGATTCGCCGATTAGACTTGCGCGTTTCTTACCGGCGGCGGGGTAGTTCTTTCCCTCCGGGGCCAACGCTGTGCGCGGGAGCTAGTGTTTTTGCGATGCTCTGACATAAACTCAATTTCGCTCCCCTTTTTTTGTGCAGCTGAATGAAAAATAAAACAAGCGAATCCCCACGAAAATTACCTGATGACAAGAGTTGTTCGAATGACGAGACGAAAGGGGCAGCTCTTTTCATTTTTCAATTCTTATCTGGCTTCCTTTTCTCCCCTCTCTGTAGCTGCCGTGTCGCGGAAAAGAGGAGTGAATGCATTTCGGGATGGTCCTCGGGACGCGTAAAAGCATGAACTTACCGTGGCTCATACGGAAATAAGAAATGTTTCACGGCAGATCGGCTCCGACCTTCGCTGCTCCTCGGCGAAAGCCAGCTTCGAGTTCTTCGGAGCTGAAACTCATTTTCATACTTTATGCATTCCGGGGATAATGCTGTGGTTCCTCGTACCTGACGCCGCCAAGTTGGTTTGAATCCGTCCAAAAATAAATATTTCTCACAAAATCGTGTGTTGAGTGACGAATTTTGACCCTGAATGAACCAGCAGCCTGATTATTGAAATTTTTTGTTTGTCGGGACGACATAGATGACATAGGTTAAAAGGCGGAGCGTGATTGGTCGGCTATGTCTTATCGCTGCTTTGTCGTGCCTTTGTCAGGTGGAATGGACGACATACTGTCGGAAACTTAAGAGGTGCCGTTAGCTTGTCGTGAGTTCAACCCGACATCGGCACGACACAGCAGCGATAAGACATAGCCGACCAATCACGCTCCGCCTTGAAACCTATGTCATCTATGTCAAACAAAAAATTTCAACAATCAGGCTGCAGGTTCTTTGAAGAAGGGCGTGACAGTAAAATCTTCGGGGATTGAGTTAATGACTGAATTATATTCTCTAAGGGTCTATGATGTCTAGATTTCTTTAAAATTGCCACAAAATTTAGAAATTTAATTTCCCTAACACTTCTCTGGCATATTTTGGTAAATTCTCTCACCGTTGAAGATATGACAGATGGGAAACAAATATAATTTTACATAATTTTCAGGCGAAATTTGTTGTTCAAAATGTTAGACCCATTCTAGAGAGCAAATAACTTAACTGGGCCTAACTGTTTTTTCCTGACACTTTCGTAATTGTTCCTGATATTTCTAGGTTTTCCCTGACTTTTTAAAATTGCCTGAAATTTCCCGGTTTTCCCTGGCAGTAACAAACCTTGATTCTTGACTGAGCTCTTTCCCCCATTTTACCCTGATTATCAGGAACTCGGTTTCTGATGAGTAACCGAGGTTTTTCCCCACTTCCCAAATATTTCATTGGGAAAATTTATATAACTCTTCGGGGGTGCACAAATAAATATTGATTTTTTTCATCTTTCAGCCGATTCTGGGCCGCGCATTAAACTTTTAATTTCCAAAAGAGTTCCCGAGGCTCTATATTATTCTGACGATTTGAAGATTCAAGAGATCAATACTGGCTCCTCAGGTGCAATGACAAACCTTAAAATGGTCTCAAAGCGGTGTCATGGAAGAAGAGCGTATCAACTGGAATAGTCAAACATTTAAAATTTTAGTGAAGAGAGATCGTAGGCCTTTGCACGATGAAAGGCTCCGCAAAAATTCAAAATTTTAAAAGGAAATTGGCAGCAGTGTTTCGAATACATGTTTAACAAGACTGCTTTTAGCCTGCAAAAACAGTCCGTTTTAATACAGTGTTCCCCGGTTCGCGCGCGTGAAAAATTCAGATAGAATTTCTATTTTCGCGCCATTAGCGCTCTCAATTTAATCGGAATGAAAGTCGCTTCAAAGTAGAACATACTCCTTACGCCACCTTTGATCCACTTAGAGGGAATAAACACAGGCAGAGACTAACTGGATGTGCGAATGGACCAATAATATTGATGATGCACGCAGTATTAAAAGCCCCCAACGGCATGTTTTATTTAGTGCTTGAAATTAACATCCAATTCTACGAGCAGAACTGAAAGTTCAAAAGTATCAAGGAGAGAAATATCTGATTTCAGCATTGATAATTTTGGACCGCGTTTGGCAGAAAGGACCCAAACTACATTAGCTATTGCCAAATTTAACCGGGCAGTTTAATTTTTTCAAGGGAACATTGATTGGATTTTTTTGACATTTTAAGGAATTCGCTTCGTACTATGCAGAAAATTCACTTAAATTAGCACAACCGTTTTCAAGTAAAAAATATGAATGATCGATTAAATTCGACATTTTCGACTTTACACTCAAAGCCTATCAAACGACGACATTTAAGTTATTTCTCAGTGGGTACTCCATGCACAATCTGAGTAACATCCCACGATGTTCCGAATTGTCATTCATAAATTGAATATACTCCAATAATTCACTTTACAGTTCACTGGAGGGGTTACTTTACTTAGGAATCGCATTTAACTTCAAATAATAAGATGGTTACGGAAAGTTTTCTTTGAGATTAATCCGCGAAGCCACCAAATGAATTTTCCTGCACACGACTTTTAAAACTGAACGGATCTATTCTGTGTGTTCAAACACAGCTATTAATGTGAAAAAAGTTCGCAACAGGTTGCCTTCGTGCAACCCCATCTGAAAAGTTGGACATTTGATCCCAAACGAGGATATAAAAAAATGATAAGTTCGTTTCACCTACCCACCCATGTTTCTAGGTTTTTTCATCTCTTCCTCTTTCTGTCTCTCTAGTGAGACCTCCTCACGATGATCATTTCAAACTTTCACCGGCAAGCTTTTTCAACTTTTCAGTTTCATAATAACGATCCTCTTTTAGAGCTACGCTGTTTTTTAGCGGCTCTCACGAGAGGTGCAATTCAAGTCGTTTGCGGCCAACAATGCTACAATGCCTCATTAACAAATAGTACACCCGTGTATTTTTATACGGGTAACGTCTCTATCTACAAGTTTTTCGCTTGGTGGAGGGAGGAGTGGGTGTTATTGATTTATTTTCGTTTCAAGCGAGTGAATGCAATAATTCATGCAGCTTGCTGTAGGATGCTGTACCTGTTGGCATTTGTTTACTCTCCTTCCCACGCGCGGGACCACAAAATAAGTTTTACATTTTGTTAAATGGATTATTTGAAAACGGATCATTTGACCGAAAAAACCTCACTGACAGAGCGGATGAGCGAAATATTCAAACATACTATGCGTGCATTTCCATGTTTTGCTACCAAATGTCAAAATGATGAGACAGCATGGGTGAGGTCAGAAAAAAGCATAAGATTGAATAAAAAATCAAAATGTAAGCACTTACTTTCACTTAGTACTTTACAAAACAGGAAATGCGAGAGAATGCTACAATTTAACAGTTCTATTCAATCCAAAAAATGACTTATTATTTTCTACCATGCACTGATTATCATCAAACTCGATTTTTTCCCAATGAAGTCTGTCCTGGGGGAATCTAAAATGTGTCGGGAAATCATCATGTAATGACATTGTTTAGTTATTTTCCTAAACACAGAGTTAAACAGTGGATCAATCTAGTGTCCTCTCTCAACATTACAAAACAATTGTCGGTTGTCGGGGCTACGAAGTGAGAGTGCCGCACACTGCTGCTACAAATGCAAAAAAGCCTTCAACTCTTTGGATATGCAACCCGGACAGTCACCGAGCAGGTATAGTTGTATCCAAGCGCCGTTAAAGTCGCTCGCCGAGATCTCAACAGAAAGTCCGATTCTACTTCCATCTTTAGAACATGAAAGGCTATTTACTTCCCTCTTTCTCTCTCTTCCTTCCCCTCTTCGTGTCCCTTCTCTCCTCCTCTTCTGTTCTTCTCTCTCTCCTTTCTTTTTAATGCATTTAAAATACATTAGGTACGTCACAAAAATTATTATCACTTTAAAAAATTAGATTAAAAGGAAATGTATTAATATTTTACTTATGTTACCTTCAACTGGACCTCTTTCGACAGAAATGAACCAAAACACATCAGCTGTAGCCAAATTTGACAGGGCATTTTAATTGTTTCTGAACGAACGTTTTGTGCCGATTCTTTTGGAAATTTTAAGGAATTTGCTACGTACTATGCAGAAAATTCACGAAAATTTCCACCAAAATCCGCACAACCGTTTTCATGTAAAAAAAAAATAAATTGCCAAATTAAATTTAGCAATAGCTGATGTGACTTGGTTCCTTCCTTTCTGCTTAAAACAGTCCATCTAGAGCGAATTAAATTGAGAGAAAATTTACTTTTAATGATGCAATGTTACCGTTGTTACGAGTTACTTGCGCAGCAGTCCTTTTTGCTTCACAAATCATCTTTTACATATTTGAGTGAGAAAACGGCCATCTTAATGCTCAAATTCGCATCTTGTCGAGTGGTCCGTCCGCTTATCGTATGCGAGAGAGGGTGCCTACTAAAACAAGCTGGCCAAAGATCAGTGCATTTACAGTACTTTAGCAGTACATTCCCGAGAAATTCAGAACCTCCATAACAGTAAAATTCAGTACTTTTTCAGTACCCACATTTGACTAAATTCGATAAATTTCAAAAATTTGAATTTCTCGCTCAAATTGCGACAAAAATGACAAAAAACGACAAAAACTCCGGACCTTCTTGCGATATTTCCGCTCTTTTTCAGTACTTCCGGACCGCCATCCGGATCCATTAGGCGTAGTTCCAAAAATTTCAAAAATTTGAATTTCTCAAATTGCGACAAAAATGGAAAATTCTGAATCTTGTAGCGGAATTTCCGCCCTTTTTCAGTGCTTCCGGACTGTCCTTAAAAAATCAGGAATATTTCCGGAAATTCCGGACTTGCAGACACCCTAGATTACCACGAAACCAGTTTCCCTGAGCGCCTGAGCAGATGACTCCGATAATTCACCACGAAACAAGTAAAAACGCGATGAATTGAGAAGTTAAGAGCGCGGGCGTTCGATTGAAGAAAATGCGTCATTATTAATGTATACATCTCGACCTCAGGGAGTTCTCTCACTTCACTGACGGACAGCTGGTCTTTATTAGCCGTTGCCCGTTTAACTCCTTATTACTGGCAAGGAGCTTGAGCCGTATAAAAAATTCATGCTCGAAACCAGAGATCAGAAACAAGCATCAGTTGAGAAACAGTTTCTCACCTAGTTTCGTGCTCAGAGAAAAGGAGGAGTGCTACGTTGCCGGGTTTCAGACGATTGTCGGCATTTCTCGACAAAGCAGAGATGCGAAATTTCATAAAACTTCAAGTAGGGAAATGAAACTTCATGAAAAGGAGTAAAATTTCATGGAATTCATAAAAGATGCTGCATTGGGCGCAGTAGCGCATGAAGACGGTAAATATTTAATGTTGAAATTAAAAAAAAATTAACATGACTCTTTTCAAATGCAACGAAATCTCGGAAAATTGTTACGGATTGCATACGCGGTCCCTGAAGAATCGTTGGAATGCCGTGGAAAATGACATTTTACTTTTCAGCGAAATGAAATTTCATTCTGTGAAATAGCACTTAGCATCTCTGCGACCGATCGGCAGCTCGAACCACCCAAATCTTTTGAAGAATTTAGTTCTAATTCAAGAAGAGGTACACGTTTTAAGGTCAATCGATGTTTATCTACACACACTCTTCTGAGTGATAAATTTAAGCTGCTTTTTTATGGACTCGAAATTGGAGTATTTCCTCCTTTCGAGGACTTTTCATTTATACTATCATCACATATCGACGGTGAAACTACCAAACCACGTATCCCGTTTGCGGTGTTTAAAAATCTACGCTCACATTTTATTTTTTTGAAGTAGACCAAATCAATATCATTCCTTGAAATTATCACGGAATTTTCTCCGCACAAAGAGGAAAAATCACAGAAATTTTCAAGACTGGATGTTAAGTAGTTTTTCATTTAAAAAATAAAGTATGACAGGAAGTCTGCGACGTCGCAAACCGAGATACGTGGTTTGGTAGTTTCACTGTCGATATGGACTACAATATGCTACTAAGAAATAAATAAATAATATTAAAATCATCTATCTGCACGGGGAACTAATGACACGAGCAATTTTTATACGATGAACCAGAGATAGCGGTTCCTTACTGTTTAAAATGTAGTCCGTTTGTTCCCTTTGCAACAATACTCTAAGGTATTCGTGGATTTACGCCGTAGAAAAACAAAGCGCGAAGAAAAATAAAAATTGAGTCGCGATTTACAATTTGGTTAGGAATTTGTTGAGTTAACAAAAAGAATGGCTAATTTTACTGCAAATTTGAATGAGTCGAAGAAACCACAGCGTTCAGGTTTCCTGCCAAATCTGGCAACAAAAGTTGAGTGGTAACGACCAAGAGAGGCGAGAGTTTATTTAGAAGGGTCGTGAATAAAACATCGGAATCTTAAAGTGGGACGGCAAGAAACTTAACAGCACTAACTGAATTCTCTTCGAATAGTAGCCAAATCTGGCCCACTTTAGGGAAATCAGTCCATATCCTTTGATCGCATGGTCCCAAAAGATGCCAAAGAAAAATATGAAAAATGCCTAAGATGCGATAAGATAGAATATAAACAACTCTGGATTGTAAATTTTTCAATGCCGCAAACGGTAAAAATAAAAACGAAAAGTAAAAGATGAGGGAGGGTGCAATACTGTATTTCCTGCGGAAAATACACTAAAAAAAGACGACTTAGAAGGTATCGAGGTGAATCATCAGCTTTTGCGCAATGCATTCTAAATACGATAGATATGGGTGTTTCAAATTCTGACCACAAGGGGATTACGTTGACAAATCTGAATTTCGATCTCCCCGACCAATCATTGAGGAATGTTCGTCTCCCGAAATCATCTCCCTAAATCTTAAAATAAAGACGAAAGTAATGTTTTCATTATGAAACCGGTTTCAATTTATCAACATCAGTGGTTAATTGGAAACTTTACTTTGAACTAGGTTTTAAAATTTTGAGAGATTTTATTCGGCACCGACATTCATTGATCTGTGAGGACTTGAATATGGAGGGAAGGGACAAATCGGTAATTTTGTTAATTATACGTCTTCGGCTCAAAAGGGCAGCCATTGCAGCCAACCTATGAACTCAAATATCCAGAATGATTAGTAATTGTAATTGTTAGTTCGTAAAGTACATCTTAGACTTAGTTTTAGCATTAATTTACTCATTTTTGCAGAAGAACGCTCATTAGAGGTAGGCTCACCAAAAACAGTGACGCATTTCAATTCGAGACACCCTGTGCTACTTTCAAGCACTTTCAAACCGATGAACTTCAGAGAAATTCAGTGGCGTGGCGTGAATTGCGATATATCGATTGTTATGCCATTTAGACCTACGGTAAAGAATCAATTATTAAGGTGTTCGCTGCGACCCTATTTATCGATCCTTTTCCATAGGTTTATGAGGCATGACAATCGATGTGTCGCAATTCACGCCGCGCCACCGGAGAAATTCGCTCCGTGTCGGTTAGAAACTTCCTTAATCAATGACCCACGATGACTGCCGTGTTGAGGAAAAACCACTCAATTACAATAAAAACCATCAGGAGTTAGGCGATTTTAACAAAGATCGGTAGATGGATCGACGGGACCGACCCGCGCCCTCGGGATTCAGCCCGTGAAAAAGCGCGGAAATTCCGTCTGCCGTGCTGAATTAAAACGTCGTAAGAGCCTTCAGACGTTGCCAAATATCCTCCGATACAGTACAAATTTTTTGAAAACTTTTGAATATTTACATTCAGATTTTTCAGGGAAAATTAATCACGTGATCAGCTAGAATGTCTGAAAATTTTACGGCAAAATGTTCATAACTTTCCTTTGACATCATTACATTAATACGGAAATAATTGGCAACATTGCAATGTATATACGGCGTTGTTCCTTAGCTCGGCCAGTTCGGACAGTCTTCGTTAGGAATTCATCACGAGTTCCGTCGGGCTAGGGAAAAACCGCCTATCTGCACTGTGGTTTTCATTTGAGTTAGGCGGTTCTTGCTCGGCCAGTACTGAAGGGACGTGGCTCCAACCCCAAGCGAGCACCGGGTGATAGGAATTGCAGGAATTCCTCTCCTCCCCTTCCTTAACCTCCGCCCTCTGACTTATCCATTCCCTGTTGGACCAACAGTGTTGGTCTCTCATTGGGCTGCTATGCCTATAAAAGGGCGATCTAGTCTTGAGGAGGTACGCCGTATGAACATCTAGATATTGTAAAATTTATTTCAATGAAACACAATTTGCTAAGCGGTATCTAAAATTCACGATTTTCGCCATCCCGTAAAATCCCTCTGATTTCCGGGGGTTGATTTTCCATGACAAATCCCAAAGTTTATTCCTATTTTCTCCTGATATTGGGGGGAAAGCTTCTTGTAGATTTTTTGACAAGTTGAAAAATGTTACAAAATCAATTTTTGGATTGTTTTTATCCGGTAAGGGGTTTTTTAAACTGCGTCAACGGGCAACAAAAAATTTAAAACTGATGTTCATTAATTAAAAAGCAAATGAGGCGAATCAATTTTCGATCAAATTCAATTAAGTAAAATTGAAATTTAGAAACTACATGTTAATTTCATTTTGACAAAAAAGAAACACATTTCCCGGGTGCCGACAGCGAGATCCTGATAGATTTCGTCCTTCGATGAATCCCGAAGATTTCCAAGTTTTTCATGACGTAAAACGACTACAATTTCGTAGAATTTTCCGTAAATTTTTCCCGCTCCCTTTTCGAATAATTTCATACACATTTGTTTCTGATATGATTACGAATTCCAAGTGAAAACATTTGTGTCATTTTTTAAAAACAAATGTTAAATCGAGAGAAATTTGACAACATTCAAATACTCATACCATCGCTCCGCTGACGTAAGGGCGTATCTACCTTTCCACGTGAGCCCAGAAACGCAAGGAGTTTTATCCACAACAAGACTCACGCGGAAATTAAGATATGCCCTTACTTCAGAAGAACAACGCTGCCGTAATCGCGAAGAGAGCAGTAAGTGCACGCTGGGATGAACCTCAAGACTTATAAAAGCATGTGCTAACCATGGCTCATACAGAAATACACTTACTGCCCTCTTCGCTATCACGGCGCACAGAGGTGCGAAATAATTGATGAGGTCGGACAAAATCCGGAAACTTTAAAAGCATTTAACTCCTTTAAATCAAAACTTTGAAATTTTAAAAATGGTTCCATTGGTTTCCTCGTAAAATTTTCTTCTAGGAGCACCCCTCAAAGTTTAGAATGTGACAGATGAAACATCAAAATTTGCAGTTTAAGTCAAAAATGTCATGTCCGAGCTCGCTGATTAACTCGATCCACTGTGCGGCGGAACGAAACGGCGTTCTCCTTTGGCAAGGCACAATGTCGGGTTTGGGGTGGAAATTTAGGAATGCCTCGTCCGTCCAAGACCTAATTCCGGTATAAATTAAACGGAAATATCAGGTATTCGCTCTCTTCTGGAGGTTGATTAAGGTGAAAAAAGAGGGAGAATTCGAAAATTAAATTAAATTCAAAAGAAACTAACGCTTCCATGGAAAATGGGTCCATTCTAGTCCCTACATAGAATGAGAGACTACCTTGAATTTCATTCTTCCATAGCTGACAAAGCCTCAAGAGGGCTAATTTTCATTTCCTGAAAATAATCTACACAGCTTTCATTATACCTTTTGTTCCTGGTTTTCAGATTGTTCGTTTCGCGCTAGAAAATTAAAATAAAATGAATACGTAAATTAAAAATAATTAAATTGCGTTCAAGTTGTTGCAATTGAACCGCGTTCAGCAAAAAGAAACCAAGCTACATTAGCTATTAGCAAATTTTACTGAGCAATTTAATTTTCTACATAAAACGGTTGCGCACATTTTTCTGCAAATTCCGGTGAATTTTCTGCACAGTACGAAGCAATTATCTTAAAATTTTCAAAGGAATCTGCACAAACGTTCTCTTGTGAAAAATTGAACTGTCCAGTTAAATTTTTCAACAGCTGAAGGGGCTTGGTTCTTTTCCGCTAAACACGGTCAAATTACACATTATAACGTCAGGAACATCCACTGAAAATTTCCTGCGATTGAATTGGATTTAAAAGGAATTATTGAGGTTGCTTTGCGACCAACATCAAGATTCTTATTGGAGGCTGAGTTAGATTAGGTTATATAATCTTAAAAGTATTGAGAGAGGACCCCACAAGATATGGCATGTAAATCTACGTGCACGATCGTAATTTTCTGCTTCTCAAAGCAAAAGATTCCGCAAATCTCAGCTTTAAACTTCACAGGGCAGTGTTCGGTAAAGCGAGAGGGGTCTTAAGGTTGGAGGCTGGCAAAGGTTCAGGAAATACGCGGAGTCACAACACGAAGCTTCAATTGAATTGATGAGCCCCACGGAGACAAAGCGTCGCACAGTGAATCGAGTTAACGAGAGAGGTCTAGCACGAAATTTTTGACTTAAACTACAAATTTTGATGTTTATTTCGTCAAATTTTAAATTTCAAGGGGCGCATTAAGAGGAAAATTTCACGAGAAAACCAGTGGAACCACCTTCAGAACTTCAATGTTTTATATGGACATAGTTATACTCCCGCGCTAAGGAAAAACGCCGTATGAACCTCCAGGCGTTGCCAAATTTCCTTTGATAAAACGCGAATTCCCTGGTTAATTTATGTGTACTTTCCTTCTAATTTTGATCGCGATTTCACCTGAAGTTCCTTAAAATTTCAAGGAAATATATTCATAACTTGCCTATGAAATAAACATTTTATCGAAGGAAATTTGGCAACTCTCGAATGTTCATACGACGTTCTTTCTCAGCACGGCAGCATAAGCGTCTAAAGTTTCCAAATTATGCCCGAGCTCTCCTATTGACTCAATCCACTGTGCGGCGGCCGGCTCGTTCTCGGCCAATAAACAGTGCATTGGTTTTTCTGGACGGCCGCCCCGGGGGGCGGGGGGGGGGGGTATTTAATTTAATTCGAAGGAGCAGTCCGTGTCGTTTGATGAAGGATAAAAACGCCGCTTCACACCACGTGTTGCCGCGAGCGCGCCCCCCGAATTTTGATAGCACTTGCGCGCGGTAAACGATTTCGCAGTGGGCGGATTTTTTAATCGCTTTAAAAAATCAATAAATTCTTCGCTCTTAGGGCACTGGTGTTTTTGCGGATTTTGAAGTTTCGGGATGTTTCAAATTTTCAGTCTTCTTCACAAAATCCCAGACCTGCGGGCTGATTTGAGAGATTGATAGACTAAACTACAGACAGAGATGACAAGAAGAAAACGGAGCGATCCGATTGGTGGAAGCGGGCGGATACGATGAACAAAGGTGGTAAGTAATAGACCCACCAACGTCAGTCCACAAGAGGCCCTGTGGTTAGTCCACTATTTTCCCCCTTTGTCTATAAGAGCCACCCGTTGCAACAAACAAAATTGCTCCATTTTCCACGTGTCCTCTCTGCCTATGGCTTTATCTACCAATTATTTCGATTATCTGCCCGCTGATATAGTTTCCTGACAATCCCATGTTTTCCGGACCTGTATTAGTCCACTATTTTCCCCTTAGTCCATAAACGCCACCCGTTGCAACAAATAAATTCATTTTCCACATGTCCTCTCCGCCGTGGCTTTATCTATCAATATCGAATCTGCCCACTGGTAAACTTCCCTGACAATTCCAAAAAGCTTTCCGGACCTGCTCCTCGATTGTTGAATCGTTATCGAATGACCTTGATCGATATATAGCATTGTTAAGATAGGGGTTTATCGATCGGAAGCGTTCGATAACGATTCAACAATCGACCCGCTGTATTAGTCCACTATTTTCCCCCTTAATCTATAAGAGCCACCCGTTGCAGCAAACAAGATTGCTCCAATTTCCACTTGTCCTCTCTGTCTATGGTTTTATCTATCAATTTCGATTATCTACCCGCTGGTAAAGTTCCCTGACAATCCCATGTTTTCCGGACCTGTAGCCACCCTGCACTGCCGCGCTGATGGAAATGCAACACCCGTGGGGCAGGACAACAAACGATGAAAGGGTTGTTCCACTTACAAGGGGAGTCTACGAAGTGACATCCTGGGATTGGGTTCATTTTGCTTGTACATGAAGAAGAGACAAATCTAAGGTTGACGTATTTTTTTTTAGCCGCCAACTCCCAACCGTTCTCGAGATATCGATTTTTAAAGTCACGACTTTTGCACGTTTCCGCGCGGAGTTCCGGCGAGTCAACTGAGCGCCGGCAAGCTGCACGAAGCGTGTTTCCTATCAGCGCTGCAGACCGGCCGTCCCTCTCAACAGTTCCGTGGCCGAGTGGTAGAGTGTTCGCCTGCAGTTCCATCGATCGCGGGTTCGAGTCCCGCTTCGTGCCGTAGCTTTTAGGGTACGCCGCAATGCGTTTTTTACAAGTTTTCTTTATTTTTATCACACACCAAGGGGTCCGCCCCCTGGCTGCTACGCGGCCCAACCCCCGGGGCGAAAAGGCGCGCTTCGCGGCAAGCGAAATCATCGAAATCGACCGTTGACGGTTGCAAATTCAGAGTAAGGAAAAAGTCATTAAGAATATTGTGTGGTGGGAAATTTTTATTTGAAACATCATTTTATCATTCAATTAAAATTATTTACCCAGTAACCGTCAACGGTCGATTTCGATGATTTCGCTCGCCGCGAAGCGCGCCTTTTCGCCCCGGGGGTTGGGCCGAGCAGTGGCCAGGGGGCGGACCCCTTGGTGTGTGATAAAAATAAAGAAAACTTGTAAAAAACGCATTGCGGCGTACCCTAAAAGCTACGGCACGAAGCGGGAATCGAACCCGCTATCGATGGAACTGCAGGCGAACACTCTACCACTCGGCCACGGAACTAATGAGAGGGACGGCCGGTCTGCAGCGCTGATAGGAAACACGCTTCGTGCAGCTTGCCGGCGCTCAGTTGACTCGCCGGAACTCCGCGCGGAAACGTGCAAAAATCGTAACTTTAAAAATCGATATCTCGAGAACGGTTGGGAGGTGGCGGCTAAAAAAAAAATACGTCAACCTTAGATTTGTCTCTTCTTCATGTACAAGCAAAATGAACCCAATCCCAGGATGTCACTTCGTAGACTCCCCTTGTTAGTCTATTAGAGCCACCCGTTGCAACAAATAAAATCGCTCCATTTTCCACGTGTACTCTCTGTCTATGGCTTTATCTATCAATTTCGTTTATCTGCCCGTTGGTAAAGTTCCCTGACAATCATGGGATTGTCACCTTTGCTTTCCGGACCTTAGTCTATTAGAGCCACCCGTTGCAACAAATAAGATTGCTCCATTTTCCACGTGTCCTCTCTGTCTAGGGCTTAATCTATCAATTTCGATTATCTGCCCTCTGGTAAAGCTCCCTGACAATCCCATGTTTTCCGGACCTTAGTCTATTAGAGTCACCCGTTGCAACAAATGAGATCGCTCCATTTTCCACGTATCCTCTCTGTCTATAGCTTTATCTACCAATATAGATTATCTGCCCGCTGGTAAAGTTCCCTGACAATCCCATGTTTTCCGGACCTGTAGCCACCCTGCACTGCCGCGCTGATGGAAATGCAACACCCGTGGAGCAAGGACAACGAACGATGAAAGGGTTGCTCCTAAACTCTCACCCCCGCCCGACGTGATGACAGTTGCGTCCCACCCCGAGCCGATACAACCCCTTGGCGCGGTTCCAGCGGATTTCATCAGACTTGACAACGGGGTCGAGCAATCACATCCGGAGCCCGCTCATGCTTAAAATATCTCTGTTAAATATTTTCCCCCCTGCGGAGCTGTGGAGTGGAGTTGGGAGCTACTTCCAACCCGCAAAGGCATGTGCGCTGCTCGGATACGCTCTATCAAATCCTTTCCTGTTTATTATGCCTTTGCTAGATGAGTCTATTATTCACGCTAACTGAAACCGACTCTCCGTCTGAATGACTCCTCTACTGGAACTCACATCCGTTACTTCAGTGGTCATCCTGCTATTCTGTCGTGCTGAGGAAAAACGGCGTATGAACATTCGAGAGTTGCCAAATTTCACCATATAAAATACGCTGGAAAAAAAACACATTGGATCTAGAGTCCAGACTCTTGAAAACATTGACAAGAAAAAATACTGTTGATTCATCGGATTTTTGCGTGAATCAAAACGAAATCCGCTTAAATTAAGAGGCTTGATTTTTTATTTAAAAAGCTAGATTCTGATTGAATCAAGAGTACTTTTTCTTGTCGATGTTTTTAAGAGTCTGGACTCTAGATCCAATGCGTTTTTTTCCAGTGTTAAAGCTATTTTCAGCCATATCAGGAAAGCAAAGAAAGGTGACTCAAGGATTTTTTTCTGACATTTTCGTCACTTTCCCTGACATGTTCATCATTTTCCCTGACATTTTCAACACTCTTTTTGACATTTCCAGGTTTTCACTTCTAAAATTTCACTTACACACAAGAAAAAAATCGCATTGGATCTAGAGTTATAACTCTTGAAAACATTGACAAGAAAAAGGACTCTTGATTCAATCAGATTTAAGCTTCAATCAAAAGGAAATCCGCTTAAATTAAGAGGCTTGGTTCTTGATTTAGGCTTAAATCTGATTGAATTAAGAATATTTTTTCTTGTCGATGTTTTTAAGAGTCTGGACTCTAGATCCAATGTGTTTTTTTTTCCAGTGAAAGAAAGGTGACTCAAGGATTTTTCCCTGACATTTTCGTCACTTTCCCTGACATGTTCGTCATTTTCCCTGACATTTTCGACATTTTTCTTGACATTACCAGGTTTTCACTTTTAAAATTTCGCTGACATTTCTCAATTCTCCCGGTATTCCCTAACTGTAGCTACCCGAAAGCTGACGTCATTGCGTCAACGGTGCGACTGATCATTTTTCAAAAATTAGTTCCTTTCAGACCAAAATAACGTTTGTGCACAAGGGTTGGCATAGTTGCCAGATACTACTGAAAAATCAGCACTTTCCCCGTATAAACCAATATAAACAATCCAATTTTTACCGCACGACCTGGCAACCGAAGGCGGTGTTACGACGAGGAGCTCGCGGCATCGACGCTCGAGTGCAAACCGCGACAGCCGATCCTAATCTGTAGCAGTCGAAAGTACTCGTTGCATAAAAAGTGTAAACTCGACTCGAACTCGGCTCGAGTGGAAATCCCCGACTTTCCCCATCGATTTCCGGGTCAAACGCGGAGATTAAAAAGAAAAACAGAAAGAAAAGCCAACGGAACGCTCCGGCGGGCGCGAAGCACTCAACTCAATTTAAGGAGCTCCGTGTTTCGAATCGTGGGGGGGGGGGGGGGGGGGGGCGGAGAAAAAAGAGCGCGGCGGCGGGGCGCGGAGTAGAAAAAAGTTCCAACCCAAGTTCCGTATAGCCAGATTCGTGTTGAATACTAAATCGTTTGAAATTGTGATAAAATATTTACTCGCTTAAGATATTGGGCGAGATTTACTTACTCAAGATATTATCCCTCGTTGGAATCGCGAGCGCCCCCCCCCCTCCCCCCCGAGGGGTAAGGCCGGTGCCCCCGACGGGTGCCCCGTTCAGGTTTAACGGGATGAAAAGTTTTAAATGGATGGTGCGGGCGAAAGTCGGGAAAAGTCGTCGCCCTTCCGACGTACAGACGTAACTCCCTTTCGACGATGAGCCCTGTCGTCCGTTTGCGTTAAAGCATACCAGGGCTCATCACAAAGTGTAATTACGCCTTTTTGTGGGCCGGGCGACGAAGTGTAACTTTAGCACATTGACGGGGGTCGGAGGTGGGTGTGACGGGTGAGGAAGGGGTGAAAGTGATGGGTTGGTGGGGGAGGGGGGGGGGGGGGGGTCGGTGACAAATGGTGGAGGCGACTTGGCCGGTACCCTCGCTCGCCGGCCCGGGCGTCGCGACGCTGGAATCACGATCGTGATCGGCGAACGGCCATCGGGGACGTAGTGGTGACGTCCTCGTCGGAGTGTCGTTGGTGTGTGCCGATATCCGCCACTCTCTTCGCTTTTCGCACGACGTGAAAACGCAGCGTGAATACCGTAGAGCACCTTTCCTGTCAGCGACCCGATTGTTGAAATTGATAGACAAAGCTATAGACAAAGAAGACATAGGGAGTATGGAGCTGTCGTATTGGTTGAAATGATTGGTTCTCATAGACTAAGGGAGAAAATGATGGACTAACCATCGGGTCTCTCGTAGGTTGCCGTTACATAGTCTATTACCTGTCTCCTTTGTCCATTGTAACCACTCACTTCCACCAATATGATCCCTTCGAATCCCTTTTGTCTTCTTTGTCTATAGCTTTGTCTATCAATTTCAATAATCCGCCCGGAGCAGGCTGATTATTGAACTTGATAGATAAGAAAAATACGGAGATAATGGGAGCGACCTCATTGGTCGAAACGTGTGTTTGTTACAGGCTAAGAGGAAAATGATAGACTACCTAACAGTGATCCTGGATTAACCCTAAAACTAGTCCACAATTATCCGTTTCAGTCTAAAAAAACTCCCCATTTTGCCCGGAGGACTCGTTCAGGGAGGAGTTACGAAAATTGCCTAACCTCAATACTTGCCTGAAACTTTGCAACGCTGTAACGGCATTTGTTATTATCTGATCTAAACAATCTTGAGTTTCTTTGAATGGAAATTTTATGTACTTTAATTTTGAAAAAACTACTTTTGCCGTAATTTCCATAATTTACGAGTTATTTCGGTTTTTTGGCCGAAAAACGCAAATTTCGGCCATTTTTTCAAGATGGCGACTTCGGCTCGCGTTAGATCTTTTCGCAAATGTGAAATTCGGATTCAGCGATCAAAAATACATAGGAATGGAATATCAGAAAGTTTCCTCAGAAATTGTCTCTGCTTAGCCCCTATATGTGTTCTATTGACTGGACTATTTCTCCATTGTATTTTTTTGTCTATCAATTATAATAATCAACCCGCAGGTAATGAGCACTAGTTGTTTCGCCGGTAATGCGAAGTCCAGGTATTTTCAAGGTTGCCAGAGAATTTCGACAATGAAATTCCCGTACATTTCCCTGATTGCTCCATCAAGTTCTGGTAAAATTCCCTGGCAATTGAAATATGTCGGATGCTTAAAAAGACATGATTTGAAATAGTTTTCAGGCAAAATTTCTTGTTCGAAACGTCAAAACCATTCTAGAAATGAATTACAGGTGACTGGAAAATTTTTCCCTGACATTTTCGTCATTTCCCCGTGATATTTCCAGGTTTTCCCTGGCTTTTTAGAATTCTCTGAAATTTCCCCGTTTCCCCAGTGTTCTCTGACTTCGACAACCCTGCCCATTTCTCCCTTGTATTATTTATATATCAATTTTTACTTCTACGCTGGAAAAAAAACACATTGGATCTAGAGTCCAGACTCTTGAAAACATTGATAAGAAAACGGACTCTTGATTCAATCAGAATTCAGCTTAAATCAAAAGGAAATCCGCTCAAATTAAGAGGCTTGGTTCTTGATTTAAGCTTAAATCTGATTGAATCAAGAGTATTTTTTCTTGTCAATGTTTTTAAGAGTCTGGACTCTAGATCCAATGTGTTTTTTTTCCCCAGTGTATTAGAAAAGCTACAAGCGAAGCCATATGCTATGAACAAAAACAAAGAAAATACGTAATAGTAGTGATAATAGTTGGCGAGATTGCTTATGTGTTGGGGTTAGTGTCCTTGTCTCTCTTTCAGGGCAACGCTCATTTATTTTTTTACCGTCTTAGATTTCAACAATACACCCGTGTCCTTTCAAAAAATCTCAGAGGCAAAATTATCCAACGAAGAAAAAGGCACAGATTCTAAGAACGAGAGAAACTCGACACTTCAAGGCGGCAAAAGAACTTTCAGGTGAGTAAAAGCTCACGTAGAATTCCGGAAGTGCTCAAAAAGTTCAAAGGCCCGTAAAAAGTTTGCAATGCACCTCCACCACGCCTTGGCGCGTCGATTGTTGCACCTCAACGTTGCCAATCACCACGAATACTCGTACTTCTCTCTCTCTTTAAGCGCACGATTCATCGTATCGCAGGCGAAATAATTTAGCTCCATTCCAAGGTTTTGAAATTTAGTCAAAACATTTCATTATTTTCATAGAAATACGACCGAGCAATTTTTGTCAAAGACTGTGCAGAATTCTCGAGCAATATCAAAGGAAAAGACACTCTCGGATAGGATTCTCTATCTGTTGCAGGCAAATAGAGAAATCAGGCAATTTGTCAAATGCCAACGCAAAGAGTAAAATATTCTTGCTTAGATTGAATGTCTGATTCTGTTTCTAATTTTAGACGAGAAAATTCATTGCTCCTATTAGAAAACATTCCCTGTAAAAATGTGCGTCATAAAATAGTATTTTAAACAATTTTAAGCCTCTGAGCGAACATTTATCCTGAAATTTTTGGCATGTCATGCTTACAATACAGAATTTTTAAAATGCCAACATTTAAATAATTGAGGGGCGGTTAAAAAGGAAGAAACAAGAAGAATTTACGGGTTATTTCCCCCAAAATATTGAAAACTAGTGAGCTTGACTTCACATACATTCACCAAATTTTGTAAAGAGTCGAAATTTCACTGTCTGCCTAGGCGTTTGATAAAATGCCTGAATCGACTACTCGCCGGCATATCAATGAAACACACCAATGAAATTTCAGGTTTTAAATTCGACATTTAATATTTTAATGAGAAAAAACCATCCACAATCATCTGAACTAATCGATGTAGTATATTTAAGGAGCTTATAGGACAAGGCGCAAAAGTGCGGTCTCTGAAAAAATTAAGATATTTTTGACATGAACTAAAGCTAGTTTTAAAATATATTCCGTAAAAACGCACGGATGAAATTCAATTTATAAGCATCAAAATGTGAGTCGGAACTTTCTTTCCACCTTAAGGCTCCACATAATTCTAAAATTTTAAACTCGTACTTCTCGGAAAAGAAAAAACTGCATTTATCCACCTTGTTCTCAAAGTCCCTTATTTGTAAAAATCATACCTAGATAGGCTCGTCTCCTCTTAATGCATTGAATGCATCCGTGATAATTGAATAGGTGAGAATGAAAACACATCAACTCAAAAAAACGATAGTGTTCGACAGATACAAAAAACAGCACAATAGGTGAGCGAGTTGGTTTGAAAAAACGCTTTTTGGTGCTAAAGGACAAGTACTTTGGGGCTTTGAGGCCTTTAAAGGCCCAAGTTGACATAGATACGCCATTATCAATGGTTTTCGTGAAAATTGGGCATTTTTAAGTTTCCTATTTGGTGTGTTTGCATTCTCGCGGACTCAATTAATTTTGGTCGAGATTGGATTTAAAGGTTAGAGCACATAATTAGGCTGTCACTTACACGATTGCATTCATAAAGCAAATTGATATGATTACAAAGACGCTCACCTGAAACAGACAAAACAAATAACACATTAAAATATAATTTGCTTTACGCTCTGACAGTACAAATTTAGCCCGGTTTCAATATTGTTCCTACTGATTTGAATTGTCAAAAAAATTGACACGAGGATTTTCAGGGTCCAGGAAGAATTATCGTTCTTTTTTTGACGTGGTAGATTCCTGGTGTCGCAATGTAAACAATGGTATCGTGAACACACCGCCATAAAGGATACAAAATCGTCGATGGACTGTTCTGCCGTGCTAAGGAAGAACGCCGTATGAACATTCGAGAGTTGCCAAATTTCCTTCGATAAAATGTTTATTTTGAAGAAAAGTTGTGAATATTTTTCCTTGAAATTTTCAGGAACTTCAGAACAAAATACGAACAAAATTATCTGAAAATTTGAAAGGAAAATATTCATAAGTTTACAAAGAGATTCGTGTTTTATTAAAAGAAATTTGGCAACGCTAGAAGGTTTATACGGCATTTTTTCCTGCATGGCAGTATTGGATAGGGTGCAACAAAAGCAGTTCAAAATAGGTCTCTCATCAAACAGTCTGTCAAACAAGTGCTCCTTCTTCGGATAACTCACAAAATTCGGTCAGATGTGGTCTCACAACGAGAACGTGTGATGAGACCATCCTCCAGTGAAAGTTTTAGCTTGAGTTGAAAGCTCGTCTCGGCATAACAGCGTTGACAATTTTACATTTTTGCCACTGAAAAGAGCTAATATTTTGAAACTCCACGGCTGAAAATGATAACTTCACTTGGTCTCGTTTTATTTTCCAGGGCACAGTATCATTAGTTGCCTCAAAATATAAAGAGGTATCAACTAAAGTTGTTATTTCAGCCAAGGAACTTTAAAATTTCAACGTTTTCCAGTGGTAAAAATGTAAACTTTGCAATGCTGTGAATCCAAAACGAGCTTTGAGCTCAAACTAAAACTTTAAGTAAAGGATTGTCTCATCATCAGGTAGCATTAAGACGACATTTAAACAAAATCCCTCAGGATAAAACGTCCCTGATTATTTACGGCTCATCCACAAAAGCACCGATCAGTGTGGAAAATTCAATGGAACATACGTTCATTCTGAAATAAACTAAAAATGGTAGTTCCCAAGTTAAAAGAGTCCAGTTTATATTTTAAAAAAAAAAATAATAATAAGTATATAAAAAAGTATATAAGTATATAAGTATATAAAGTATAAGTAATAAATAATTCTCAGTCTGTGTATAGATTGCTCAATCAGTATTCGCGCAGCAAAATTGGCGATAATTCCAAACAAAACTTTCAAACGCCGAAAACCTGTGATTCGAGGTCCCTGAAATGTATTTTTCTCCGAGGATTACTCACATGGCCAACCGCGAAAATTGCCAAAATGATCCTTATCGCGGGGCTCCGAGTTCCTCTTTTCGCTATTTCTTCACCCCTCTTTCCACGTGCAGATCCACCGCGTACCGACTCAATTAACGACCCTATCGCTGATAATGAGAATTTATTTCCACCCTGAGAGTCAGCAACGGCCAATTTTCTTGAGATTGCGATGACCCAATTCCCACTCCCCTCCTTGACACGGGTCCCTTTCGTGGGGATGGTAGTGCGAAGCTCGAAACTTCCAACTTTACGGTCGTCGTCGATGGCGCAAATTGACTCGCCATAACATTGCAACTTACGGGCGCCACGCTCCTCCTATGCTCTGCGAACAGCTTAAACTTAAATGACATTTCACATGGAGGCCATTCTTCATTGATAGTGAACCACTTCTGTCGAACAAGAGGGGGACTCCCCCCCTCCCCCACTCCGTTAGTTCGGCTGGCAACGTCATTTTTGAAATATTATAATGCTATTAAGTACTATCAAGTACTTGGGTTTTTTTTTTCTCCCCCTGTTTTTTTCGTCTTATTCAGTAATGATAATTTGAAAACTTATTTATTCGCATATTGCACCTGTTTATCATGATTAAGTATATAGAAATGGTTAGCAAAAGATGCATATTAAATTGTTTTTATTTTTTTAAAGTTTATTTTCTTTTTAAAAAAAAGAAAAAAAGAAAAAAGTGCATGTTTGGCTAACTATTTCTGTATACTCAATAATAATTTCATTCCATGTCTCCACTACTGGCTATGATCAATAAATAATAGTAAAATTTACAAATGCAGATTATTTAGTACATACATACAAGTCGCTTCACAGCACTCCCTCGCGCTCTACGACTCCTAACCTCCACTGCTCTCTTTCAAACCACAAATCTTGGGGGATTGAGCATCTTAACATTTCTGCTTCAATCCCTTCCCTCCAACCTTTCATTGGGCGCCCTCTGCGTCTTCTCAAGCAAGGGTGTTGCCTCTCCCCCACTTTGTTTAAAATATACTTAGAACATGTACTGCGTGAATGGAAGAAAAAATGTTCCGGAATGGGTGTCCCTCTAAATAATGAAGAAACTCTTTACACGTTATGCTTTGCTGATGACCAAGTACTTATCGCCCAAGATCAAGATGATGCTGAGTACATGACTCGAAAGTTGGTGGCTGAGTATCGGAAATGGGGCCTCGAGGTGAATGTCAGCAAAACCGAGAAGTTGACCGTTGGCGGGAATCAGCAAAGTATAGAATTAGAGGATGGGCGGCAAATTGGAAGCTGCGATATTTACAAATATTTAGGAGTGTTTTTAACCCAGGATGGAAGATTGGACCAGGCCATCAAGAAGAGGAATATGCTGGGTAGGAGGGCAATCGCTATGTTAAATGGAGTCCTTTGGGACCAAAGGATCTCCAAAGAGAACAAAAGGAGGATTTACAACGCGATTGTCAAGAGCATAGTAACGTACGGGTGTGAAGTATGGCCGATGAAACAGCGGACCCGGGAGGTTTTAGAGGCAACAGAGATGGACTTCTGGCGTAGATCCGCTGGTATTTCCAGAAAGGATCGCGTCAGGAATGAGGTGGTACGCGATATCATGGATGCCAAGCAGACCATCGTGCATGACATTATGACTAAACAACTCATCTGGTATGGTCATGTTCAGAGAATGGCAGGAGACAGGTTGCCGAAGAAGGTCCTTGACTGGGTTCCTCCTGGGAGATTATTTAGTTATTCTGATTTTTACAACAGGTAAGATAATGGCATACATCTAAAGTGAGCCTTGCCCATGAAATACAGTTCTCGTGCCATAACGCAAGAGTGACCTCAATTTTTCAGTGTGCAATAATTGGACTGCATTTTGCAATTTGGAACTATAAATTCTAGCCCAGTTTAAAAACAACGTATGCGCCATTAGTTCCCTTATGCACATAAGTGTTTTTCCAGAAGAGCCAAAATTTACAGTTCCAAATTGCAAAATGCAATCCAATTGCAATACGCACATCTGTTGAGTACGAATAGTACGAACAGCGATTGGTGTAGCAATCTATAACCCGATTTGCCAAATTCCCCAAGTAAAACGCTCACCTCGACATTCACCGGTCATCACCGAGCTAGTTCGATTCACAACAAATTGCTCATCAACCACCATTGGGGGAAAAATTAGCGTTGACCTCCGAATTTAACTTTTGCCTCACCCGAGTACATGACGTAGATTTTTAGTGGGGGATCTCTAAAACAAATCGTCCCTGAACGTTCCACCGCGGCAGGGGTGGCGGGGCGGGGTGAGAGGTTACGCACATACCCGTTGGGGGCGCGGAAAATGTTTTTTCGAGAGCGCGCGAGCGGCCGAAAACTCGAAAAGGTGATCGGGACAATTTCATTTCCTCCGCCGAAAGCGACCGATTCGAGTCGGCACCAGCTTTGCCAAGACAAAGAGGCGAATGACCAAATGAGATATTGCCTCAATTATTATGGCTCGCTGGAGAAAAAGAAAGCCCCCCACTCCCTCCCCCCGCCCCCATCCCGGCTCTCGGCGCTATCAGAGAATTAAAACGGACCGCTCCGAGCGAGACGGAAAGCCGCGCTGCACACTGGGGCATTTGACCGTGAAACCCGACTATGACTGGACAGAGTTTAGCAGAAACGCACAACGCACTCCGGAAAAAAAGCCTTGGATCCAGAGCCCAGGCTCTTGAGAAATTTGACAAGAAAAATAAGCTTCATTTAATCGAGCTATTGCTTGAATCAAAAAGAAAGTTGCTGAAATTGGGAGGCTTCGCTCTCGATTCACCCATAAGTCCGATTGAATCAGGAGTATTTTTCCTCACTGGGAAAAAAAAAAACACACCTGATCTAGAGTCCAGACTCTTAAAAACATCGACAAGAAAAAGTGCTCTTGATTCAATCAGAATCTAGCTTAAATCAAGAACCAAGCCTCTTAATCTAAGCGGATTTCGTTTTGATTCAAGCAAAAATCCGATTGAATCAAAAGTATTTTTTCTTGTCAATGTTTTCAAGAGACTGGACTCTAGATCCAATGTGTTTTCTTTCAGTGCTTGTCAATTATTTCAAGTGTAGGCTGGCTCTAGACCCAAGGGACTTTTTTCGAGGGAAAGGTAAAATCAGAGCACTATCCCCTCCCCACCCCAGTTGTTCCCTTTTCAGTTGTTTTCGTTGCGCAACTCGTATCTTACACGAAATTTTGGAATGAGAAAAATTTCAGAAAGCCTTAATTCGCACTTTTTGAAGAAGTACTTTCATCCTGACTTTCACAGGATCTTCTAAAAGCCTTTACCAGAGCTGCAAAAATTCATCAAAATTTAAAAATGAAACTTCACGAATTTTTAAAATCTTCTGCCATGAACTCGGTACGTCATGGTGTATGGAAACGGCAACTTTCAATGAACTTTTTTTTTTAAATTAGGAAAAATTAGATTCTCAAATAATTGTTAGGGGATGCATTTTAACAACACCTGAAAAATCGTTGAAATTTCGTTTAATTTCACTTTTCAAAAAACGCAGAGCTCAGTTTCGCGACACTTCGTATGAACTTTCATTATGCATCTTTGATTCCGACTCGATTTTTTCCCTTTCACCTCTCTCAATTCCCGGCTACCCGCTACTATTTCGAGATCGGGATTTCGGCCGGAATCCACGATCGGATACCACTGTGCGCGGCGGGCGGCGGCGACTCTCGCAGAAGCGGCAACAATTGGAGGCAGAAAAATAAAAAAGACTCGGAAGGGATTTCTGGCGAGCCTGATACTTCCAGATTACGCGAAACCGCCCACCCTTTTAAATCGCCGTTCCCCCGAACAAGGGCGCGAGCGAGACCGGGGAGGGGGCGGGGGGGAAGGTGAAAAAGAGCGCTCGAGAAAGATTAAGAGTCGCCGAGGCTGGGGGGTGGGGGAGGGGGGAGGAGATGACGACGGTCACAGGAGAGGCGGACGGATAATTGTTCAACTTTAATTATTCGATGAGACGAATCCGGAATTGCTCACTCGATGGCCTCTGCGAAGATCTGCCAATTGCATGATGGACCCCGGCCCTTCTTTCCGAAGTTTTAACGGGGAACGTCGCGTCGTCGTTGGAAAGTCGATTCAAAGTATCTTTACAGCGACTCCGCTCGTGACTTCTAGTATTCAGCCGTGCAAAGGGAAAACGCCGTACGAGCTTTCATGCGTTGCCAAAATTCCTTTGAAAAAAAAAATAAATTTCCAGGAAAATTTTTCCAGGATATGTTGTTGTCGGTTCAGCATTATTCTTCCGATTTTTTTAAAGATTTCGTTCAAAATTTGATCTAAAAAGTCTAAGAATTTCTAGCAAAAATAATCATAATTTTCTTCAAAAAGAAAATCTTCTCTGAGAGGAAATTTGGCAACATTCGGATGCTCATACGGCGTTTTAACTTACAATTAACACGACAGGATTACGGTCGAGCATCAGTTTAGTGTTCAGGGTGTCTACTTGTTACCAAGAATCCATGCGCGAGGGGCGAGGAATAGTATAACTTTGAAGCTATCGCTTCATGTAAAGCACGGTGGACTGATAGATAACAAGTACACTTTTTTCGTCATCGGGCATAAGTTTTCGGCACAAAAAAGTACAGATTAAAAAAAAAAAACTCGATTTGTGTAAAACTACCCGAAAATCATTCTATAATCTCGTCTGTATCATCACGTCAAACAATTCTAAAGTCCACTCCATGACCAGGAAATAGCGTAAGACGTGCACTGGAAAAAAAAACACATTGGATCTGGAGTCCAGACTCTTGAAAACATCGGCAAGAAAAAATACTCTTGATTCAATCAGATTTAAGCTTGAATCAAGAACCAAGCTTCTTAATTCGAGCGGATTTCCTTTTGATTTAAGCTTAAATCTGATTGAATCATGAGTCCTTTTTCTTGTCAATGTTTTCAGGAGTCTGGACTCCAGATCCAATGTGTTTTTTTTCCCAGTGTATAGCGTATTTTCAAAGGCGAGCACTTCTCCATCGTCGTTCTAAACCTTGCCAGAATTGAGACTGAGCTAGCCGATTGAAATCTGGTTGGCTCTGATGACGAATCTTCCGACTTATTTCATAAAAATACTCAGTGGTCAGTGCTCACCCTTCCCCGTGGTGCGGGGAACTAATGTGCAAAAGTAGTGCGTAGTAAGTGCGGCGTAGTAAGTGATACAGCGTAAAAGTACGTGCGAAAAGAGTTGTGAGAGTTAAAACGGGCAGAAAAAACCTTGTCTGCGAGGCGACACATGCTGGCACGCATTCGGCGGCACAAGTGAACATACTTGAAAAATTATGACTGGAGGTATGCTTACGAATTCATTACTCAATTGCATGCATAAACCCTGAAAAAGGGGGTAAAAACGAGTTGAATATTTAGCATGAGCACAAGCTTGTGAATCCGACTGTCTTTTGAATAATGTATTCCCGACACGATACGATTGCGAAGAGGATATTCCCTCTTATTCTTTTTCCTTATTTCTTCAAATTTCCCTCTTATTTACGTCTTTTCCCGGGGCTCTTTGCCAACCATGTTTACCGAATACTGCCATTCTGAGGAAGAACGCCGTATTGAAACTCGAATGTTGCCAAAATCTCCCGGCTGAATTATTTCTTTTAAAGGGACGTTATGCATTTTATTTTCTTTTCTTTTTCTTTTTTTGTGGTATTTTAAGATATTTAGATGGCCGCATACTATTCCCCCACATGGAAGGAAGAGGGAGTCACATTGGACGGATCAATCCAAAATCAGCCTAACAACATTTCGCGTTATCTAATTTTTCATTCTCACGTTATAATTTTTTAATAGAGAATTAGTGTTGTGTTCGTAGTCGTTCCTAAGCCAGCTCCTTTCCTTAGGAAACTCCATTGGGTTAACATTTTGATTAACGGAGATGTGTTGGCAAACTTAGAGATGTTCGAAACGTCAAACCCACTCAAGAAAGCAAATGGAGGTGATTTGACCATTTTCCCCTAACACTTCCAGGTTTTCCCTGACTTTTTAAAATTCTCTGACATTTCCCGGTTTTGCTGACTGTGGCAACCCTGCATATGGAGTCTCTTGGAGATAGGAGCTGATCAGAAATGACTAATATGAATACGACCATTAAACTAAGTAACACCTTAGAGTTCTCTCCTTTTCAGGCACACGTCGAGGCATTAGATTTTGAGAGCGGGACTACAACCTCACCAGACATACTTCCACATCATTTCTCCGGGAAGAGGGAGGGAAAGAAGAGAACGTGAGAATGAGGCAGACAAGAGTGTCGCTGAATAAATAAAGCTTAAAGAAATGCACGTGAAATTGTCTCCTCCATTGGATTTCCTCTGCTGCTCCTGCAGGGCGAGAGTATGTTTGCAAACCAGGGTCACTGTTTTGGGTTGCTCGGTCTGCTCCTTCCCAGTTTTCGCATTCGTGGAGCTACGATTCTCGAGCGACAATTTTTTACGGATGTCGGGTTCGGTATCATCGGTGCATGCAGAGACATTACATTTTCTAGATCCTCTCGCTTTCCTATACTCCATTGAAGAAATTGCTCAAATTTATTTTTATTGGTATTTTTTTTTTTTTTTTTTTTTTTTTTTTTTTTATCTGAGATTGCTCATCGAGCTGAGTTCGCCGTATATCTCATAATTTTTTCCTGACATAGGAAATGGCAGATAAATATATTTAAAAATAAGAAAATGTACCGCTTGTGACATCATCTGGCGACATTGCCCGTTTCAACACATGCAATTTCACCGGATTCGGTTATTTTCACATACCTCCTCCAATACTTTTTCGATTTACAAACCAAGGATATTCTCGTGCTTAATTTTTTAAGTAAGTTTTATGTGGTATCATGATATTCACCAAATATCAGACACCTGAAAATTCTCTTATTCAGCATATCAATCAAAAGAAGCTAAATTTATTACCGGAGGTTAACGCTATTTTTTGCCTGATGATGGTTGATTAGATGAAGAATTTCTCAGTAAAAAAGAGTAACAAATATTTTGCGTTAATATGGGAAGTAAAACAGTTCAACTGAGGTGTTAAGCATAATTCGCATAAATTCCTCGAATAATGAGAGATGAATGTCGAAGGGAGCACTTTGTTAGGAGAGTTTACAGAGATTAGGTGTGACTTTTGGCTGGACCATTTGCCCACCTCCTCCCTGGAGACCCGCGCTGTGACGCCACAGAATAATGATAGCACAGGGAAACGCCTTCAAATCCGCAAGATACCTCACAGGCTACCGCAGTGTTAGTTTAGTTGCTGCAGTTAGGTTGGAACCTGACCAATGTACTTACAGCGGCGCGGCAATCGCGATGATGAAACTTTCACTATACTGCCATTTGGAATTGTGGAAAAATGCAGTTAGTAGCGTCTGAGAGTAGAACTTCGATGAAAGAAACCTCCGTTCTTTATCTAATTGCCAACGATCATCCGAGAGACTCTCAGAAATCATTACGACCATTCAAAATCCACAAATTTTATTTCAAACATAAATTAATTAAAAAATCAAGCTACAAGCCATAACGAATAATAAATTAAAGTATTCTACAGGCTACAGGCTACAGTATATCATTTATTTTGGGTGGTAGCTCGATTTTTTAATCAATAATTATGCCTAAATAGCTTAGCCAGCCTTTGGCGATACAATTTACTTCAAACTATATAAAAAAGATTTCTTTCCATTTTCACGTTCTTAGCACCAATTATCTTCGAATCAATGTATATGTCGCACGTCGCAGGCAGATAGTCAAATCAGGCATTATCATCAAATATTTATACTTATATTGAAATTCTGAATATTTTCCTAATATTAGGCAAAATAGTTCGCTGCTATTACAAGAAACAATTCTCCGTGAAATTGTGCTTCGTAGGAAAGTGTTCTACGCTATTTTCCGTTCCAAAACGAACATTTACCTTAAAATTTGCACCGTGCCATTAAACACAGAATGATTAATTTAAATTACTTATACGCATTTGAGGAGGAAAGAGCAAAGAGAGTTTGTGGCTTTGATGATTAATTCCTTCCAAAATATTGAAAACTCGTGAGCTCTTCGTCCTAAATTTACAAAATATTGATAACTTGTGAGCTCTTCGTCCTAAATTTACAAAATATTGATAACTCGTGAGCTCTTCGTCCTAAATTTACAAAATTTCGTAAACTGTCAGAAATTGAGTATACGCCCAGGCATTTGATAAAATGCCTGATTCGACTAATTGCCTGCGACATATATTCGCAAGTCAAAAATAATTCATGGTTTAGTGACCCACTTCCTGATATTCACCGATTTTTGCCGATAGTAGACACCCTAATAACTATATAACTTTATGTATATATTATTCTACCTCTCCTTCTCTATTGCTAATGATATATATATATATATATATATATATATATATATATATATATATATCTCCCTCTCCTTCTCTATTGCTCTATCTCCTTCTTTGCTATTTACTCTATTTGCTTCTCTTTGACATTTTTCTTAAGCACGGCAGTCTTGGGGTCCATTCGGTGAGGTTGGGCGTTTTTCCGGGCCGTTCTCCCCGTGTCGCGCGGGATGCCGATATTGCCGGGGCACGGCGCAACTTGGCTGCGAGCTCCTCGGGCCCCAATCATCTGTCAACGCCTATACCTTCGCCCTACTTAAAAGCCCTCCCATGTCTCTCAGCTACACTCCGGCCCCGTCCCGGCCGCCATTTCCTTCGCTCCACACTCGCACTCGTCTCCTCCGCGACTACGCCGGTAATAAACCGCCCCCCCCTCCCCCCACTACTCCCCCGCCCGCCGTGCCTCGAGGGTCCGTTCTCTTAAATGTCGTCTAATTAATTCGTGATATCACTCATTGTCACGACGCACAGAGGGCGAGTCGCCCAGGATCCGGATCAGAGGGCTGATTATTGAAATTGATAGACAAAGCAATGGACAAAGAAGACACAAAGGATATGGAGGAATCCTATTGGTGGAAGCAGGTGGTTGCGATGGACAAAGGTCGTAGGTAATAGACTAACTAACGGCAACCCACGAGAAACCCGACAGTTAGTCCATCATTTACTCCCTTACTCTCCATTTCAACCAATAGGGTCGCTTTATACTCCTCATGTCTTCTTTGTCTATGGCTTTGTCTATCAGTTTCAATAATCGGCCTGCCGGAGTCGTGGTGGGGAATTGAACCGATTATTTTCCGAATCACGTAAGCGCCAGTCTCAATTTTGGTGGTGTAAGGGTTGTTTTCTCGTTGCTTTCTCTGGTGTTATCGATTCATGTCTGATTTCAAAATATAACCTTCTAAATGTACATACTTAATTGGACTACATTTTGCAATTTGGAACCATAAATTCTAGCCCGGTTTAAAAACAACGTATGTGCCATTAGTTTCCCTATGCACATTAGCGTTTTTCCATAAGAGCCAGAATTTATAGTTCCAAATTGCAAAATGCAGTCCAATTGTAGAGTCCCTTTATACTGAGAGTCAAGACAATGTGAATCCATTTCTGATTGGTTCCCGTATTTTAGGCCGTCACAGTGTCACAAACGGGAATAAAGATTACATTTTCGCTGATTGCAAAGATTATAATCTGGAATGGACCAGGGAATTACGGGTTCGGCAAGGAACAAACGGAATGAGAGAAAGAACGGAGAAAGGAATTTAAGAATGGGCCGATTAAAGATTACAAAGAACGTTCAATTTCTGTAATCTTTATTCCCGTTTGTGACTCCATGAGGGGTGTTGTCTTGACTCTCAGTATAAAGGGACTCTAGTGTAAGGGTTGTTTTCTCGTTCCTTTCTCTGGTGTTATCGATTCGTGTCTGATTTCAAAATATAACCTTCTAAAAGTAAATACATTATTGGAAGTCGGAGAGTGTCAGCGGAGGGAATTAAAACGGTTTTTCTTGTATATCTCGCATTAGGCCATCAATCTATCCTTGGTCATCCGAGACAGTTTTTCTCGTGATTTCGCTAGAGGTTAATTTCCCTTCTCCTGGATCATAAATCGATTGGAAGGTGACATGTTTCCTTGAATTTTAAAATGAGAAGTAGCGATAAGGGCGCTTTTGGATCCCCTCTGAAATCTGGAAATGACAGCATAGATCACGAGTTGAACTTATGCAATTAACGAAAATGACCGTGATTTCAGCGATACATCTCTGGTTACGTACTGAAAGGTTGCTTATACAAAAGTCTGAAGGCGTATTTTAGCAGACATTGTGTTTTTTAAATCATACCAATATTTTTAGCAAGGGTTTTTCACACTGAGCACAACGTCCGACTAAGAAGAGCTTTGGATAAGTTACCGAGGAGGATTAAGATCTTCTTCAATGTACTTTCGTTTTATTAAAACGATGAGCTAGGAATATATAAATTTCAATAAAAGCTACTAAAAAATGGATTATTCCGAGACCTTTTCATAATTAGCGGGAAACATAACTTTTGAACTGGGTGAACCATACGGAAGTCCGCGGAAAGGGTCAGCAAGCCTCACTTTCATTTCACGTGAAGACCTCTTTGAATTCTTGTCTCATTTTCACTAAACGCCGTTCTCCGTCATGATCATCACGAAAATACGGACCTTGCGATATAGACACATTTTTCAACGATCATGACGGAAAGTGCCATTTTAAGAAACAAAAGCGCGAAAAAATCTTCATGAGATATGAGAATAATGCTTTCTAACGCTATCTAACAACGCTTTCCGCGGATCTGTGTAACGTACGCACAGCTCTAAAGTCATGTTTCAGGTTAATTTTTAACATGTTCCGAAATGTCCATTATACAGTAACGGTTAGGTAGCGAGCATATAATACAGAAGTATTTCCTCTGTTTTCGGAAAACATTCGTTGTTCCGGCTTTATTCGCCAAGTGCCGGGGAAACGCTAATAAAGGCGAGCGAAGGTATTATATCCATTGTAACATGGCCCCTATCATGCATGTACTCTTAAGGATCTCAAGCTCTTCTCAGAAAAGACTAAGTTCCTATTGATTTAAATACGTCCATGTACTGGTGTGGGAGAGTATCTCTGTGTTGGTCGGCCCACTGTGCGATGGGCGAGTGTCTTACTTGTTGCTTCCCGTATCAGTGCGTCACTCTACAGTCTACACGCACTACACTTCATTTACGTCACCGAGGCTCTTCTTCCTTATCTGGGATGCCGTTCCGGGAATATCCCTGCCGTCGGGAATAAAAACGAGTTATTAGGGCATTTAATTGTGCACTTAAAGCGGCAAGACAGGATCACTCGGTCGGATCGCAGCGCCGGCGTGCGGAATTTTGCAGCCCGTGGAAAGAGAGAGAAGGAAATAGGAACTGGTAAAAATTAGAGAAGGAACCTCAGCTTTGGCTGAAACAGACTACGTCAGAAAGCCTCCTCTACTAGAACTCACATTTTGTGTAGGTCATTATTATCAAGCAATATGAATACATTTATCAGGGTGGGACTACACTGGAAAAAGAAACACATTGGATCTAGAGTCTATACTCTTGAAAACATTGACAAGAAAAAGGACTCTTGATTCAATCACATTTAAGCTTAGATTAAAAGGAATCCGCTCAAATTAAGAGGCTTGGTTCTTGATTTAAGCAAAAATCCGATTGAATCAAGAGTATTTTTTTCTTGTCGATGTTTTTAAGAGTCTGGACTCTAGATCTAATGTGTTTTTTTTCTAGTGTATTGTTCTACTAATTTTATGAACAACGTATATATAATGCGTTTTCCTCCGTAGATAGGAGCTTGCATTATTGAGCCACAGAGATATTCGTTCCTTATTGAAAAATGCAGTCCAACCGAGAAAACAATGAGTCGCGCTGATATTGCCTTCAAAGAGTCGTTTAGGCAATTTGCGCTCACAGTGGCATCGAGGTTTTCCTATATTTCCTACAAGCCATGCACAGAAAAAAAGTCTCCTGGATCTTGAGTCCAGATTCTTAAAAAATTGTACAAGAAAAATTCGGATTATTGCTTGAATCAAAAGGAAATCCGCTTGAATTAAGAGGCTTGGCTCTTAATTCAAGCAAGAATCCGATTGAATCAAAAAGTATATCTTGTCAATTATTTTACGAGTCTAGACTGTAGATCCAAGAGATTGTTTTTTTCCTGAGTAGATTTGCATTTTAGGGAAAAACGCCGTATCAACATACGAATGTTGCCAAATTTCTCCTGCAACGCACTTGAAAAGCATCGAAAGCATTCCAAGAAGTTGATAACACTCCGAACTTTTTAAAGAATTGCCGACGAAGCACCAGCAGTTACACAGCAGAGATACACTATCGCGATTCGCGAGGCTGCTCTGTCGACTTGGCAAAGTTGCATTACTATTCACTGTCACTTACTTCCGGGTCCGGCGTCTTCAACCCCCCTCCCCCACCATCGCTCCGGTCCATCCCTTCCACGTCCACCCCCTCTTCCTTCTTTTCCCGCCGGCGTCCGTTCTATTTCGACGAGACAAGGACATATTTCAAGCGTGCGACAAAATTAACAGTCATCAATTTTTTGGACAGGTGTTTAGATTTTATACCCCTCCCCCGGCTCCTCGCCTCTCGAGAGACTACATTAAGAAACTCGAGTTTAAGTTCGTCGGGCGGAGTGATCGATGACCGTATTCATTTCGTTCCTTAAACTTCCCTTAAATTGAGCGAGATCCGTAGAGTCATCATTGAGGTTGAGGAATTCTCGGGGGAGTTCCGGAGACAGTGCCGTAAAACAGACGAATGGAGTTTTTCTGGGAGATTTAATTAAAGAGCCCCGTAAACGGCTCTTCATTCGGGATTGGGATGGACTACCTATCCTCCAAAATTTGAGAAAATTTTGCGGAAACACGCACAGGAAAAAAAACCACATTGGTTCTCTAGTCCAGACGTTGACAAGAAAAAGGACTCTTGATTCAATCAGATTTAAGCTTAAATCAAAAAGAAATCCGCTCAAATTAAGAGGATTGGTTCTTGATTTAAGCTTAAATCTGATTGAATGAAGAGTATTTTTTCTTGTCGATGTTTTTAAGAGTCTGAACCCTAGATCCAATGTGTTTTTTTTTTCCAGTGCGAAAAAAGAGTTTGTTAGTTGGTTTTTAGCATGGTGTGAGCATTTCTTATTAACTGTGGTGGTATAACCCAATAATTTATAGGTTACTAACCCAATGTTGCGGGGCTACCACAATTAATTGGAAAAGCCCCGCATATCATCCACCAAATTGGGGTAGTACCACAATTTAGGGGATAGCCCACAACACTTTATTTCCCGTGAAATTTCAGGATTGCAGAGATTTTGGATTCCTAGAATATTGATTAATAATTTGTCACGGCGTTTAAAATGGGTCAGTTGTGCTAGTGATAGAATCGCATTTGGCTGGTTTAAGCTGACGATTTGACAAAATAGTGAGATAAGGCCAAATGCATAGTTTCTGCGTTTATAAAATTAACGCAGATAGCTACCCTCGAAAAACAAGTAGTATGATGTCGTCTGCCGCGTTACTGCGTTTAAAATTAACGCAGATAACGACCCTCGAAAAACAAGTTGTATGATGTCGTCTGCCACGTTAGTACATGTCATGGTTTCTTACACCTTAGATTTACCGATTATAGTTTGTTTCACGTAAGCTGATACTTTTTATTCGGCATTAAAATCCGTAAATGGCAACGCATCAGTCCCGAACGCGGTGACCTGACCGCTCGCCGGCCACCCTCTTTTGTTCAGCGACGAGAGGCCGGCAACCCGTCCATTGTGAGGGTAGGAACAATGAGCACCCTTCATCCCTCCTTAATGAGCCCTAGTACCCGGACCCAATTTTCTTTCTCGTTGAAAAATTAAACTTTTAGCGTGAAAATTCAGGTCCAGCGGGAAATTTTGATGAAAATGAACTAAAATTTCATCCGATTATCTTAATTTTCACCCAATATACGGCACTTGGCTCATTAAGGAGGGATGAAGGGTTCCCAAATCGCGGTCAACCACAAATGCCGTATATCGGGTAAAAATTAAGATAATCGAATGAAATTTTAGTTCATTTTCATCAAAATTTCCCGCTGGACCTGAATTTTCACGCTTAAAGTTTAATTTTTCAACGAGAAAGAAAATTGGGTCCGGGTACTAGGGCTCATTAAGGAGGGATGAAGGGTGCCCATTGTTCCTACCCTCACAATGGACGGGTTGCCGGCCTCTCGTCGCTGAACAAAAGAGGGTGGCCGGCGAGCGGTCAGGTCACCGCGTTCGGGACTGATGCGTTGCCATTTACGGATTTTAATGCCGAATAAAAAGTATCAGCTTACGTGAAACAGACTATAGTGTTGCACAAATTCGTAATGATTCGTCGACTTAAAGCGTCCAGCCCACTGTCAAACTGTGGCTCACAAACTGGCACTAATTCTTCAATTTCGCAGCTACCACTGCACAAAATTCCTTGAAAATTTCAAGATCTGATCTGTGATGTGTCCGGAACACATCGGTTACCTTCGAAGATCGTCGGGCCGACGATCTTTGAAAGGCAACAGTCAACAACTGCACCGTAGCGAGCACCCTGGCAATTTCTTGTCTCTCTCGCACACTTTAGCGGGCTGCCTGGCTGTTTTCTATCTCTCTCGCACACTTAGGCGTCCCGCCTGGCTATTTTCTGTCTCTCTCGCACACTTTAGCGGGCTGCCTGGCTGTTTTCCGTCTCTCTCGCACACTATAGCGGGCTCCCTGGCTGTTTTATATCTCGTTCGCACACTTAGGCGTCCCGCCTGCCTTTCTCCTGTCTCTCTCGCACAGTTTAGCGGGTTGTCCGGCTGTTTTCTGTCTCTTTCGCACACTGTAGCGGGCTCCCTGGCTGTTTTCTATCTCTCTCGCACACTTAGGCGTCTCGCCTGGCTATTTTCTGTCTCTCTTGCACACATTAGCGGGCTGCCTGGCTTTTTTTCTGTCTCTCTCGCACACTCACGCGTACTGACAGGCGACTTTCTATCTCTCTCGCACACTTAGGCGTCCCGCCTGGCGATTTTCTGTCCCTCTCGCACACTTTAGCGGGCTCCCTTGGTTGTTTTCTGTCTCTCTCGCACATTTTAGCGGGCTCTTACGCTGTTTTCTGTCTCTGAACGGTTTGTGGGCTCTAGTCCGTAGGTGGGTTGGGCGCTTAAAACGAGAATGAAACCGAAACGGAAACAACCATGGTATGCAGAACCGTGACAGATGACGTCATCCGCCGAGTCTTTATGAAAATTGGTGTTTGAACGGGTCTTGTCATTTTTTCCTTTTCTTTTCATTCATAATTAATCTGAAATCATTAAAACACGATTGTACGACTAGCGCAAACGACCCATTGAAATATACTTAAAAACAGTCAATTTTTTCAAATTGCATTCTTGCAATTTTTCGGCGAGGATCCACTCATGAGATAAATGCATTGAATTTTACTTCAGGAGGTGATAATAATTACTTGTTTCACACCTCTATTTCGCGGAAATGCTTCGACTCTTTTACACCTAATAAGCGGTTATTCTGCCAACTTACACTGTTGACAAAGAAGTAAAACCTACCAATCTTCATGTCAAACTTAGGGGCTCAGTAAACACCGCGCTAACATTCCCTTTCTCATTTGGAAACGCCCATTGTCGACAGAGGATGTTTATTCGATGATATAGAGTAACTTAGAGGAGCTACATGAAGAAAGATCTCTGTCCTATACGAACAGAAAACGTCGTTTTCTGCTTGATTGCCTTGCAATTATTATTGGCGTTCGTAGATTTTCCCTAATTTCTTCACTTTCCAATTTCCTGAATTTTCCTAAACTTTTTTTTACTTCCCCTGACTGCAATTTTTTTGAATATTCTAACTTTCCTTCACCTTCGAACAGAGCTTCGAATTGGATTTTTTTCTTTTAGTCACATCGGTTCCTGCTGATTGCTACTTGCAAAATGCCCTCAGACTTTTCTTTTGAGTTCTCTGACTTTTCAGTTTTTCCAGCCCGATGCGTCTCCGCTTTTGGTTTTCCGTCATGTTCCGTAGGTCCGCACCTATAAGAAATGGTGAATCTGCTTTACTTTTGGAAAGGAGGTCCAAGGGAGCCGGCGCGTTGGGTATTTTTGTGAAGTTTACAAATCTGCACTGGGGAAAAAAAGACTCTAGGATTCAGAGTTCAAACTGTTGAAAAACATGACGAGAAAAATGTACTCTTGATTAAATCGGAATTTAGCTTGAATTGAGAGCCAAGCCTCTTTACTCAAGCGGATTGCTCCTTTATTCACACAAAAATCCGATTGAATCGAGAGTATTTTTTTCTTGGGAAACTTTTCAAGACGATAAACTCCGGATCCAAAAAAAAAAAAAAAAAAAAAAAAAAAAAAAAAAAAAAAAAAAAAAATCCAGTGTGCGTTACGGGTGATTTCCGGGAGGAAGGGGAGGGGTTAAAACATCCGGTTTTGAGAGTTACGTATTTCATAAACGCTTCTGACGGAAGCAAGGAACGGCAACGATGGAGACCTCTCAATCTCTTCCTGAGCTTAGCCTAGTCGTAAATAAAAAATTGGGCTCTGCTACCAGCAACTTAACACAATGTACACCGTAGTCTCTTGTTTTTTCCCGTTGCTCCCGAGCCCCGCAACCCCCCCCCCCCCTCCCTTATTCCGCCGACCTGTCCCGCACCCCGCCTCCCACCGGCCTCCGCACGCTTTTCTCATCGCGGAGGAATCATTAATTAGAGCAAGCTTAAAGGTCTCTCCCCAAAAGCGTTGTCTAACCCGCAATGATGCGGGCTCTAGCGATTGTTGCCACGTTCCGGTCGTCCGTGACCATGACGGAGGATTAAAAGAGACTGGGTGGCGTTGGACGAACCGGTCGTATCTACATTCAGGGTTGCCACAAAATTTAGGAAATGAAATTCCCTAGCATTTCCCTGATTTCCCTGACATACTAAACTTCGTGCGTGGGACCGGAAGTTTAGGTCATATGGATCTCTGAAGTTTTCGGATTGAGCATCTGAACACTTTAGGTCTAGCTGTCGAGGTTCGGATCACAAATCTGAAACTTCAGTTCTTACATCTGAAATACTGCGGTTTTCACATCCGAAAAACTTCGGTTTTCACATCCGAAAAACTTCGGTTTTCACATCCGAAAAACTTCGGTTTTCACATCCGAAAAACTTCGGTTCTCACATCTGAAGTACTTCAGATGTAAAAACTGGAGTTTCAGATGTGTGATCCGAGCCTCGACAGCTAGACCTAAAGTGTTCAGATGCTCAATCCGAAAACTTCAGAGATCCATATGACCTAAACTTCAGGTCCCACGCACGAGGTTTTTTTCTCCGTGTGCGATAAGGCCGAAGAGACATAATTTGAAATCGTTTTCAGGTAAAATTTTGTGTTCTAAACGTCATATGCGTTCTAGAAAGCTAATTAAAGTGAATTAACAAAATAGTTTTCCTGACACTTTCGTCCTTTCCCATGTTATTTCCAGGGTTTCCCTGACTTTTTATAGTTCCTTGGCATTTCCCGGTTTTCGATATTTCCTGACTGTGGCAACCCTGTGCATTGGGCCCATCAGTTGAGCGGAAGAATTTGGGTTGAATTCATTCGAATGTAAGTTGAGTTTGGGGAAATTCAAGAGAAAAAGCCGTGCATAATAAAAGATTAATATCGAAACGGTCACCGTAGTATTTAGACAGGACTGCTTCTAACTCGACCTAGAAACCCAAATTCTTCCGCTAACGGAGAGACTTTAGAAGATGGTAAGGCAAATAATTCAAGATCTGAGAGAAAATTACGGTTGTCACTTACACGATTGCATTCATACAGCGAATTAACATAATCATAAAGACGCTCACCTCCAACAAAACAAAAAAAATGAAACATTAAAAATTAGCTGCGTCAAGTTCTGAAAGAAGAAATTCAGATCTCTACTGCTGCAGGTGCAAAAATAGCCCATACGCAATACAGATGATTCATGAATCTTTTTGCAACTCTTCTTTAACAAGGGTCCTAACAATGAGGACGCAAATACGGTTTTCCCAATACAATGTATTGACGTATACGGGCTGTCGCCTCCTCAATTCATACCGTTCTCATTTCGAAGAAAAATCAGCGAACTTTTTAATTTGAAACGCCCAATAGAATCCTAGTAAAATTAAAATTAGCCGATAGAAATTCTGCAACATTGAAATTCAGTCACGTCCTTTCGCCAAGGGAACTCCGAGTTGTCAAAAGCGCAGTCAGAAAATGGCACCGGCTCGTGTGTTGTTGAACGTGCTAGGTAAAAACATCGTAGGGGCCTTCAGCAGTAGCCAAATTTCCTTCGATAGAATAAAATTTTTCGAGGAAAATTTCAAGTATTTTTCTTTGAAATTCCCAGATGATTTAGATGAGATCACGATTGAAATCATCTCCATCTGAACATTTACGAGAAAAATAACCTTAAATAAGTTTCCTTGAAAATTCGTACTTTATCGAGGGAGATAAGCTTACGCCTTTAAGGCTTTTACGACGTGTCTACTTGGCCTGGCAGAGCAAGGCCGTAAAGTGCCGTGCTAAGGAAGAACGCCGTATGAACCATCAGACGTTGCCAAATTTTCTTTGATAAAAACTGAATTTACTGGGAAAATTGTGAATATTTTTTCCCAAAATTTTCAGACAATTACGTGCGCAATTTCATCTCATATATCTGAAAATTTCAACTGAAAATGTGCATGAATGTCGTCAAAAGTCTATGTTTTATCCAGGGAAATTTGACAACTCCCGAATGTCCATACGGCGTTCTTCCTTAGCACGGCAGTAAAGATGTCAGTGTCTCGACGACGGAGTCGTAATTGAGTCAGATGCGTTGCTCCTTCGACAAACAAAGTTATCTTGATTTAATAGGAGCCCTGAAAAGCGCAGAATTATAGGGGCTTCACGGCTCAACTCTGTATCAAATTACGCGCGGGAAGACGGACGAATAACGGGGGGTGTCGGCTCCGAGTCGCGAGATGCGAGTTATTAATCAGGAAATGGATTGATGCAACCCGCGGTGCATCCTCGATGCCCCGAGTTACGATCCGCCGCGTTACGGAAGAGACTCCGTAAGTGTATTTCCGTAGTGAAACACGGTTAGCACATGTTCTTAAGGGTCTCGAGGCTTATCCCAGGCTTCACTTGCGGTCCTCTTCCGTATCACAACAGCGATTTCGTTCGACGCGCGACGTATAGTTGATAAACCAATAACCGCCGCAACTATAGCGGCCCGATTCAAGCCGGTTTAACGATGAATCCTGGAATATACGTGTTCTTACGGACCGGAGGGTTCATCGAGAAATTAGGTTGTTAGGTTTTATCTCCGATCGGTGTGACTTCCGCCGAACCATGGGTGGTTATGGATGCACCGCGGTGCGACCTGCGACACAGTAGCCGCCGTTTTCGCCCGAGGAGCATTTAAGGAGTACGTTTCCACAAATGTACACTGGAAAAAAAACACATTGGATCTAGAGTCCAGACTCTTAAAAACATCGGCAAGAAAAAATTCTCTTGATTCAATCAGATTAAAGCTTAAATCAAGAACCAAGCCTCTTAATTTGAGCGGATTTCCTTTTGATTTAAGCTTAAATCTGATTGAATCAAGAATCCTTTTTCTTGTCAATGTTTTCAAGAGTGCTTTCAATGCTTTCAATGTTTTCTTGACTCTAGACCAATGTGTTTTTTTGTTCCCAGTGTACTTTTCGCCGAATGATGGTTGATGCGAAACGTGTTGAGCATTAATTTCGAATGAAATTCGCCGAATGATGACTGATGAACATCGGGTACAATGAAGACAAAATATACTAAAGTCAATCCATGAAAGGACCATTCCGAGCACTTTGCTTGCCGAAAGTGTGAACCAAGTGCACTGGAAAAAAAACACATTGGATCTGGAGTTCAGACTCTCAAAAACATCGACAAGAAAAAGTGCTCTTGATTCAATCAGAATCTAGCTTAAATCAAGAACCAAGCCTCTTAATTTGAGCGGATTTCCTTTTGATTTAAGCTTAAATCAGATTGAATCAAGAATATGTTTTCTTGTTAATGCTTTCAAGAGTCTGGACTCTAGATCCAATGTGCATTTTTTCCAGTGCACAGCAGCATTCCTTGTCAGAAGCGATTTTGCAAGTTCGCAGAACTGTTTACCCCCATTCAAATCCTTTAAAAATATCGATTTAAGTGAGGCAAGCACAAGCTGCCTCACCAAGAATCGATTGTTTAATATGGTTTTAAATGGAGGAAAAATGAATTTGCCAACATACGAGAATCGTTACTGTTGCTATCGGATCCGATTATTTCCAAAGGCATGCGAAAGGAGCCTTTATCCCGGGCGAAGGGATCTGGCATCGATGAGCCGGTCTCCTCGTGTCATTCCCTTATCTGCTCCCTCATCCGTGTCGGAGTTCAAACAGCTTTGCGCAAGGCCCGGGAAAAGGAAGCAGAAAAATTAAACAATCGTTCGGATGAAAAATGCGCGCCGAGGGCACGGCACGGGCACGCTCGCTCATCAGTCCGTCGGCTGCCGCTCGCACTGCGCCGTCTTTTCCAAGAATGACGTAACCGTCAGTGCAAACGCCACGCAGGTGAGCGGTTTTTGCTACGCACTGCCGTGTCGTCGAATTGAGCGGTAGCGGCCGGATTAGCAAAAATTAGTTTTTTTCAAAATTCCATGAATCTAATGTATGGTTTCACAATATTTGGCGCTTGAACGATTGTACTTATTCACTGGAAAAAAACACATTGGATCTAGAGTCCAGACTCTTAAAAACATCGGCAAGAAAAAGTGCTCTTGATTCAATCAGCATCTAGCTTAAATCAAGAACCAAACCTCGTAATTTAAGCGGATTTCGTTTTGATTCAAGCAAAAATCCGATTGAATCAAGAGTATTTTTTCTAGTCAATGTTTTCAAGAACCTGGACTCTAAATCCAATGTGTTTTTTTCCAGTGTTAAGAAGACATGGCGGGACTGCAAAAAATCGTAACTTGCAGCGTTTTTGGAGCTTTGAAGGGCTCCAGCGCTGGCTCTAATGTACTTGAGAATTAACAACGGGATATTTCAACATGGGATTTTTATATCGGAAACTTTATTAGCTTTGATTTTTCAATGACTGTATATTCGAAATTTTGCGTTGAACAGAGATATTTTGGAAAAAACTGCGGGAAAATGCGACTTTTTGCAGTTTTTCCGGTTTGCCAGACTTAGCACAACGGGAATGTGTTCGAAAACTGTGAATTCAGCGACAGAAATTAGATAGAATCAATCGGCGAGCTGATTGTTGAAATTGGTAGACAAAGCTACAGACAAAGAAGACAAAAAGGATATGGAGGGATCCTATTTGTGGAAGCGAGTGATTTCAATGGACAAAAGAGAGGGAATTATACTAATTGACGGCAACCCACGAGAGATCCAATGAATTAGTTCATCAATTTCTCCCTTAATCTGTAAGAACCACCCATTTCAACCAATAGCATCGCTCCATACTCCTTAGGTCTTCTTTGTCTATAGCTTTGTCTATCAATTTCAATTATCAGTGCCGTAGCACTTGATCTCCTCTAAATTTTGCATCTCTGAATCCTAGATTGTCTGGATTATTGGACTAAATTTTGCGATAAGGAACAACTGATTCCGGATCAGTCTTGTAAGGACGTGCCTGCACAAGAAGACTACTTAGTGAGCTTATACGTTTCTTCTTAAATGAGCCAGGAATAGTAAAGTCTCATTGACGCAAAGGGTCTGCAGGCTGATTTTTGAAATTGATAGACAAAGCGATGGACAAAGGGAAAATGGAGCGACCTTGTTGGTGGAAGTGAGTAGTTACAATGAACAAAGGAGATAAGTAATAGACTAACTAACGACAACCCACTAGAGACCATACCGGAGGAGCTACGAGATGAGGAGAATTGAATTCCTTGAGGTTGGCTCCCTAACCGTATACGGGGTCCTAGACTTCGAACGACCTGAGAAAACCGAGAAAAAAAGCCCGATACGTATAGACCATCCTGTATATGTTTGCTTGCGATTATGCCTAGTTCAGAGAGCTCACGTGAGTGCGGTTACGGAAAATGTGGTGTTACGTTTAGGAATTCGAGTACCCTGTTACCCTCCCACCCTACGGGGACAGCCTAGCCGTAGCAACATTCGACTGCTGCGAAATTTTTCCCGAAAAAACCATAATAAATTTCGTACTTCAGAAAATTTCCCCTTGAAATTTTTAGACACGCTGGAGAATTTCGAATTAAAGTCTGTAAAAAAAATTCAAGGAAAAAAACCACAAATATTTCACAAAATTCGAATTTTATCGGCGAGGGTGCGGCAACGTTCGGATGCTCATACGGCGTTTTCGCTTGGCGCGACGAAAGTACTCGTCACTCATCATTCCACCGATGAACAATGCTGGAGGCCAACACGAGCCTATATTAGCATATCGCGCGAGCGACGAGAGCAGAGACCTCGTATTAGGGAGGCTTTCCTCAGTCTCTTTGCCCTGGGGGCAAAACGGGAAAACGGGTAGAGAAAATAGTTGCCGACTTGCGTCATGTAGAAAACATTTTTGTGAGAGACTTTCGAATGAAATGCGGTACGAACAAGCAAATCTAAAGTACGAAACAAGTACGTAAATCCAACACGTGATGTTGGAAAAGCCCGCCGTATGAATATATAGGGTGATCCAGGGTTAAACGGCCAGACTGAAGGAGCGTGTCCTAGGGGTCAAAATAAGACATTCTTGTTGATATAAAGTTTTTTTTTCAAAAAAAGCCCCCAGTCGCACGCGCCCCCCCCCCCCCCAAAAAAAAAAAAAAAAAAATTGGAAAGTAAATCGTTTTTCCTGGATTTTGCATGAGTTGGGAACCAAATCTCATGAAAATTTGTACTCCCCGGTACAATAATGCCCTGAATTAATAATGATCTTAAAAAAATCGAAATCTCAATTTTAAATTGGGGGTGATTCGGCTCCTGCAGTCTGACCGTTTAATCTTGGATCACCCTGTATATTTTAATTACCATATCAAGTTTTATTCTTGTGTGCTCTAAGTTCAACGAATCATAATCGCCTCATCGTATATCATTATCATATATCGATTCTAGGTGAGACAGGCTGCCTCGTCAACACGGAGAAAAAAACTTCGTGCGTGGGACCCGAAGTTTAGGTCATATGGATCTCTGAAGTTTTCGGATTGAGCATCTGAACACTTTAGATCTAGCTGTCGAGGTCCATAAGACCTAAACTTCGGGTCCCGCGCACGAGGTTTTTTTCTCCGTGAAGAATCGACTTTTCAACATGCATGTACATGGAGAGAAAACAGCGCCTATCAATTTGCACGAATCGCCAAGATGAGCTCCACAAGATGAATGAAATCAGCGCTGGCAAAAATAGTAATATATGGGGTCGACTGATCACGATGAGTAGCTTTAAAAGGTGCAAACATTTCGCCACCTTTGGCGCTATCCCTCTCACACTCATCCAACCCCTTCAGCTAAAACCGATTTCAATACCTAGATTTTAATAATGGACTCTCATAGCTTGGATTTGGCTTCATACAATCCAGCGATATGCTATTAAAAGTTATGAGCGTCAGAATTTAACCTCGAGCCAAATAAAACACATGCGGCCATCCACCGTCAAAGGGAAAAGGATCATTAGTTCACACATGGCCAACACATCCGGAAGAGCAATTTTTATCTCCTTGGTCAGGTCGAGGAATTGATCATTTTTAGATTTCGACAGAAGAAAAATTTCCGGTGTCTTACAGGAAGTGAAGAAGTTGCGAGTGTCAAGTTTGAATCTTATCGATAAATTCGTAATTTTACGAAGAAACGTAATTCCATTTTAATGTTCCCAAATTTACCCTCGCAAACTGCATCGAAACCCGAAGAATCTCGGACATTCCAACTGAAAATTTCACTGGTTTTTCCTATTTTTGATGCAAAAATCGGAAAAATTAGGGATCAAAATTGCACACATACATTTCTGTAAAATAAATTGATTGTTTCAGTCAATTTGGCAACCTCGGAATGGAGTTACGTTCCTCCATCCACTTGTTATTTTGAGAGTACTGATAAAAGGTAAAATGAGAGGACTTTTGGGAACTCCCAAAATTTTAGTTAGGCCGCTCAGAAAAAGGATAAGAACCCTAAAAGGGTGCAGGCTTATAAATCGCCCAGTATTACCAAAGGAAATTAGGTACCGTCTGAGGGCTAGTTAGGCGTTCTTTCTTGGCACAAAAATACAGGAGACAGCGGTAAGTGCATTGCAATGTGAGCCTCGGTTAACTCAATACCAGGAGTGCTTCGAGGTTCACGTCAAAATTTACTCGAACGGCAGGGTTCGTAGGGAGTGTCAACCCTTCTTAAAATCAAAACTTGCCTGATCAGATTCAGGGTTAAGGGAGGATGTTTCCATCATCCCTCCTTAGGCCTCTACTCTTAGCGCACCTCAAACGAGTCTCAACTCATCACTTCCCTCCCCATCCTCTAATCCTTCGTATCTCTAACGTCTTCCGCGTCCATGTTGCCACCCTCGGGATGAACTAAACGAATGCAAGAAACTTGAAGAAAACGATTGGTTTAACTCCGACAGAATTTCCCAAAATGTCCGCCTGTGAACATTATGCGGTGGGTAACAGAATATTTGCGTATGATATCCGAGTATGAAATCATCAACTGCATTCCAACGGCGTAATTATTGAACTTTAATTGAGCTGTGCCGCTTATGGTTCGGATTCGAAAAACTGACTTCGCGAATGCGAACTATCGAGAGGAATAGAGGTGCTCCCGCGCGCACAATGTGCAGCGCCTTCAACACCGTAGAGATACTTCGAACAGTACACCGTTGGACATTCATTCCTATGTGCAGCTTGCCTATACTGCGCCTGCCAGAGAAGACATTAAGACACAAACACGGTCCACCCGCGATCCGTAATTAACTTAGTTTTGGCAGTAATATACTCACGAACATTTTCGGCCATCTCAGTTTGAAATTGGAATCTGAAGATTGGAAACGGCATTTTCCTGGTATTTTTCGTGTTAGAGGGTTGCCTCCCTAGTAAAAATATGTCGTCCACCGAGGGCAACAATCTTATTGTTCTCCGAGGAAGAGAGTTGAGAGGACGATTTCGTAACCGAGGCAAAAATTTCGTCCTCGGACTCGGAGGACGATTTATTTTAACTATAGGGCTGCCTTTTTGGGCCCCCCAAGAACAGTATACTCCCATTTCTCGAAACTAGTACCGAATTTCGGAACTATTGAAATTCTCGAAATGTTCCGAACTTTTTGCATTTTCCGGAGCTTTTAAAAACATATAAAAGGAATCCCGGAACTTTCGACGGTCATTAAGTGGAAGAAATTGGAACAAAAAAGTTCCGAATCCCGGAACTTCCGACGGACATGGATGGGAGCACTGCCGAAGAACTCCATAATCTGACATGTCCGTACTCATCCCCTAAAGATACTCCCGGTTGAACCATCGGAATTACGCTACGATCCGGCACCGGCGGTTTTAGCCCAATCTCATCACCCCGGTTACTTTCCTCACGTCATTTCCGATGCTCTCCTCCTCGGCGCGGCGCGATCCGGCTAAGCTCCGAATTTTTGATACGCGACCCCCTCTCGCACCCTCCCCCTCCCCACCCCTACCCTCGAGTATACTACCACCTGAGTTTCGGGAGTTCATTCGTCTCGCGGCGGTTTCTCTCCCGAGTCAGCCTCAACATCTTTTTCATCCCGACACTCGACGCCACTTACCTTATGACGTTGTTGACAAGTCGCCCCGTGTTCCCGACCACGCACGGATACGCTTTAGAAATGAAGGTTATTTTGAAGCGCCGGATTAAATTCGAGGTAGCCTATATTGACAATTTTGACCTTTTGTTCCGTGTCGCTATATGTATACACATTTTGGATCGTAAGTTGCCAGCAAGTCGATTATTGAAATCCGTTTCTTAAGCAGTCCCTTTCCTTAAGAGGCCCCATATGGTTAACATGGTTATTATGAAGGTTTAAGGTGATTCTGAACAAATTATCATGGTCAATATATGGTCAAAATTCAGTGGTGAAACTATGAGAATGGCTTTTAAAGGGGGCTTATACACACACAATGATCTGCCATTGCAAAAAAGTTGACAAACTTTTCCAATCTGACTAATTTTTATTTTTTTTTTTTTTGGGGGGGGGGAGGGGGGGGGGGGGGGGGCTTTTGCTTTGAAAGCGGGGAGAAACCCGAGTCCCGGCAACTACTGCTCGCATGTGCCACGTGCCGGGTGATTATGACTTAAAATTTAAACAAACAAGCGACATCGTTTCTTCTTTTGTTAATATTTAATGCGGCATTAAATCATTATAATGCATTGTAAGGATCCATTTACGGAGTTTCGATGCTGAATTTCTCCGATCACAGATCTACTCCCCTACAATCAACAGAAATACAAACCCACTTACATGCGATGAACCCAATATTACTACCAAAATTCTGAAACTCTTCACCTCTCTCAATTTAAAAATCTAAATTTTCGTATATACTCCCATTTTCAAAATTCTCCGTAAAGACGTTAATAGCCTGTGACGCTGAATGTCTTAAAATATACTAACTAACTAACTAACTAACTAACTAACTTACTTGAGGTCTACAAAAATTGTTATTTTCACAATCCTACGTCGAGTATCTCCCCTCTTTAACAGGACCCTCCTTTATCACAATGTCATCCACACGGGGCCTCTTATAAGGAAAGGAGCTGCGGTGTCAGAAATTTCCTGATTACCGCTGTCTAAGCCGGTCGTCACAAATTCCCTGACTTTCCAGACCGCCGGCAACCCAGTAAGATATGCTCATAATTGGACGTATTTATGCTAAAAGGAGATATGTGCAAGTGGAAAGATGGGTGTGCTCGTTAGTTGGGCCATAAGAAACAATGTAAAAGTGGATATAGCTCCTTTTGAGAAAATTGAAAAGCGGGATTTGACATTAAATCAAAAGGAGCTAAGCGCCAAAATATGCTAACTCATGAGCCGCGGGCATGGCAAAAGAGCGTTGTGGACAGGGCTCATGAGTTAAAGACACGGATCCGCGGCTCGGAGTCTCCATCGTCGCCGCTGACGTCACTGGCGCTTTATATTCCCCATTCATTCTTATAACCCGACCACTAACGAGCACACCCCATCTTTCCACTTCCACATATCTCCTTTTCGCATAAATACGTCCAATTCCTGTTCGAGATCGGAGCATCCTCTACTCGTATTTTTTTTTTTTTTTTTTTTTTCTGCTGGTTTAATGGCTTCGTGTCTATTGCACCTTCAGCCAACTTTAGACAATGTTTAGTGTCCGTAGACATCAGGCTCCATGCTCCAGGCTTTTCTAATTTTCAGGGATTAGGGCCGAGGAGAATCTGTTTCAGCAGATCTACTCGTCAATTCCGTGAAAATTAGACGCCACTACCGGGATTCGAACCCGGGACCTATTGACCTAGAGTCAGACGCGCTGACCACTAGGCCAACCTGGCCGGCTACTCGTATTTAAACATACGTAATGTTGCGGATGACCAGAAATTGTTCCCTCTCGTTGGCTAGGGGGGAGGGGGGGGGGGGCGACGACGACACTCAGTTACTACGCGGAAGGGCGGGTAAACAAACCGGTGAGATGTGCTCACTGGCTTCGGGCTAACCGATCGGCAAATAACGCGCGAAATCGATCCTGCATCTGAGCAAAGAGGGACCGAGGGTCGAGGATTGCGGCTGTCGTTCTGTTTGCTTAGGGCTAATGTATCGTGACCTCCGCGACGTCATTTCATCAGTCTCCAGATGACGTCACATATCGATCATAACCTTTCCTGAGGAACATCACTTGCTGAACACGTAAAAAGGAAATATTGACGTCCCGCTGTTTCTCATAATCACGGATACTGGAACGAATTTAACCAGCGGAATCAGCACTGGACAAAGTCTCTTTTTTCCAACATCCTCCCCCCCGACTATTTAAAAATTTGACAAGAAAAATACACTTGATTCAATCGGATGTTCGCTTTAATCAAGAGAAAATCTGCTTAAATTATGAGGCTTTGTTCTCGATTCAAACGAAAATCCGGTTGAATCAAACACTGGAAAAAAACACATTGAATCTAGAGTCCAGACTCTTGAAAACATTGACAAGAAAAAATACTCTTGATTCAATCGGATTTTTGCTTGAGTCAAAACGAAATCCGCTTAAATTAAGACGCTTGGTTCTTGATTTAAGCTAGATTCTGATTGAATCCAGAGTACTTTTTCTTGTCGATGTTTTTAAGAGTCTGGACTCTAGATCCAAAGTGTTTTTTTCCAGTGAACGTAATTTTTCTTGTTAAATTTTTAATAAAGATTCTCGACTCTGGATCCAAGAGACTTTTTGTTTCGGAAACCGTAAATGAAACAACAGGCTGATTAGTGAAATTGATAGAACAAGCGATGGACAAAGAAAGCAGACAGAAAATGGAGCGATCCACCTGAGCTGTAATGAAGAAGAACGCAAGAACACCCTATGAGTATTCGCATACTTCTCTCCTCCGGTTTTTAAAACGCCTTCAAATAAGGATGATACTCCGCAACACGCCGAAGTTCAAATAGTCGTATCATAGAGACTTGCTTCCGAGGTAAGGAGTGCGCAAATGGAATTGCGTTGACCAGTACGTAAGAGAAAGTTTCGGATGACGAGGGGTCTGCGGTCTGATTATTGAAATTGATGGATAAAGCTATGGACAAAGGGAAAATGAAGCGATCCGTTAGAAGAAACTAGTGAATGCGTTGGAAAAAGGAAGAAGTAACATACTGACTGACGACAACCCGCGAAGGACCTTATCGTTTTAGTCTATCATTCTCTCCTGGAGTCTGTAAGAAACACCCCTCCCAACTGAGGTGATCGCTCAATTTTCCTTTCGACTTCTTTGTCTATCGCTTTGTCTATATATCCCATTAATAACTCGGAGACTTCACCTGATTTCTGGTCATATTTTATGCTTTTATCAGAAAACTAAGCAACGTTTGAAAACTAAGGGAAAGTTCTGAGACGTTATGCTGTTCAGTTTTCTTTTAAGGAAATAAAACATATCGACGGTGAAACTACCAAACCACGTATCTCGTTTGCGGTGTTTAAAAATCTACGCTCGCATTTTATTTTTATGAAGTCGACCAAATCAATATCATTCCTTGAAATTTTCACAGGATTTTCTCCGCACAAAGAGGAAAAATCACAGAAATTTTCAAGACTAGACGTTAAGTAGTTTTTCATTTAAAAAATAAAGTATGACAGGAAGTCTGCGACGTCGCAAACCGAGATACGTGGTTTGGTAGTTTCACCGTCGATATGCGGAAGTTAGCCCATATAGAGTACAGTTAGATTGATACAGGGTTTTCCATCCATTTAGATGAGACTGCTGTCATGGCAGATGTAAAGTTTGAAAGTAATGAACGCAAAACATTAGAGTTACTAAAAATGTGCAAATTAGCAATTTTTTACCAACAATTTTTAGGAGCAGGGAAGAAATTTATCGATGTAATTATTTGCAATGTAATTATTGCAAATGGTACCATTTGCCAGGCTAAGGAAAAACGCTACACAAGCATTTAAATGTTGCTAAATTTCTCCGATGAATTTCGAGTGATAAGAAAAAAAATTAATATTTTTCCGAGAGATTTTCAAAAGCGCAAGGAAAATTATGAGCCAAACCCTCAAAAAAATTGGGAGGAAAAACTCTGGTACCTAATATGAAAAAACAATTCGTATAACGCTCTGAAAAAAATTTGACAACGTTCGAATGTTCATACGGTGTTTTTCCTAAGGATGTGAGAGCGGATTTTACGGTTCATGGTTTCTATCCGGCCAAACGCTCTTTGAAGAGGCTGGAAAAGGAATTTGAGGACAAGAACGCGAGAAGGTTGCCGAGTTTGCTTTTGTCCCAGGGCTTAGGAAGAACACCTTATCAAAGTTTAAATGTTGCCAAAGTTATCTGGAATGGGTATTTATAAATTCAGGGAAATTTATCTTACTTTTCCTCGAAGTTTTCACACACACGCCTGAAAAAATCATAACGAAATTTCTCTTTACATTTCACGCAGGTAAAGTATTTCCCAGTCTTCCAGAAAATCCGTACTTCAAGGAATAAAATTCGGCAATGTTCGAGTATCAATGCGGCGTTTGTCTTGACGAAGCGAAACGGCAACCCTGTAACCGGACGCAACATAGCGTGAATGGCGACATTAGCGTCGAGGCAAGCGCACTTGGGCGGTGCTGAAAGCGGTCTGCAGGAGTGCTTAGCAGGAACCTCGTAAGTGCACATGATTTAGATGGGAGATACGAGGTTCTGGCTCAGCGCGGCGGAGGTGGCGTCGCTTCCCGCACTTGCCCCGTCTATTCGAGCGGCAACGTTTTATTTCTAAATTTGATGGTGCAATTAATCTCGTGTTATACTGCACCGAGCACAGGCTAGACCTGAAGCCGTCCGTACCCACGACGGTTGCCATTTTACCGTGATATTCATTATTTTCCTTGCGGCGCGGATCAGTGCATTCGGGCTGAAAACTATTAACAATGACGCTTTGGTTAAACTCGGGATTCAGCTACAGCCGTTCATCGCAAAAACGCCGTAAACGCCGGTGTACATTTTTTGGAAACAATGTATCATAACGCAAAAACTTGTGTACCTTGCACGGAGAAAAAAACTTCGTGCGTGGGACCCGAAGTTAAGGTCTTATGGATCTCTGAAGTTTTCGGATTGAGCAACTGAACACTTTAGGTCCAGCTGCTGAGGTTTGGATCACACATCTAAAACTTCAGTTCTTACATACTTCGGTTTTCACGACCGAAAAACTTCGGTTCTCACATCTGAAGTACTTCAGATGTAAGAACTGAAGTTTCAGATGTGTGATCCGACCGAACCTCAGCAGCTGGACCTAAAGTGTTCAGATGCTCAATCCGAAAACTTCAGAGATCTATAATACCTAAACTTCGGATCCCACGCACGAAGTTTTTTTCTCCGTGTGGGGCAATGTTTTTACAGAATTCTTTCGCAAATTCTATCAAGAACTTTACTTTAAAATTTGAGGTGCATGGTGGATAAAACAGTTTTTATTTTATAAAGTGTTACGTTCCGAAAACTGAAGCAAAATCTTGATGGATTTACTGCGTTCTTGCTTAGCACGGCAGTCTACTACAGGGTGTCAACTAAGATAAAGTACTTCATCATCAGAAAAATTCAGTGCTCTTGCAAGGACTTCATGCAACGGAATTCAAAATTTACAGAAACAATCGCGTGACACAAGATGACACAACAATAGGGATAAATTGGACGGAATTCTTATAGATGAACCCTAGACTTCGCAATCGAGAAGTTTTGGAGTGCCTCGTGCACGAAGTTCCATGGTCATCGTGTGTTACTTAAAAATTACAGGAAATGATGTTTTCACTATGAAAATTTAGTTTCTATAAATGGCAACCACGCAATTTTTGTAGATCTTTATTGAACGCAGGTTTCAACGATGTAACTATTTCGGTCCTCTTCTTGTTAGTTGGGTGCGGAGTGCGGGTTGGAAAGGCAACTAAACTAACTCCCAGGAGCGCGTACAGTATCACACAAAAATGAAGGCACTCACGGGCGGCCAGCGACAGCGATGCTCAGTACTCGTGCATTCAATTAACTCATATCAGTTCACATACTGCACTGAAAAATTACTCATGATTGATCGATTCACTGATCATTAATACTGATTTGTTTAGGAGTGATTAAAAAATGTAAACACTCATTTAATGATAATTTTATTGATTATTGGTCATTATTTATTGATCATTATATTTTGTTACTCTGATTAAAAGTTTTTTCTCAAAATTTAGGATAAATTCAACGTCCTAAGATTGTATTATACTGTAGAAAGGCTAATTTTTTAAGATTATGAAATAGGCGCTATATGGTGCAGAGTTAATCCCTCAAGGATTTGATGAATTCAACTATTTTTCCCTCCTCACCTCGAGATACTGGACCTCGTTCTATCACAAATGCTTTTTAGTTATGCGTTTTTACGTCTTTGTTTGAAAAGGGAGTGACTCAACCCAACTTTCCACTTTCCCGACTTCTAAAGGTTATCCATGCCTTTCCTGACTGCTGCATGCAATTTTCTATTCGTCGAGTGATATTCGTTTTGCGAAAATCGTAATAATGAGGCCCTAGAACAGTTTTATCTCTAAATACAAAAAATTCCTCAACTTATCAACAAAAAAGAATTCCTTACTAATGTTTGCAAAGTTCCGTAACTTGTCGAAGTTTTCAAGGTGTTACCCATATATCACACCGAATTTTCTACTCGTCGAGCAATCTTCATTTCTCCACAATTCTAATACAGATACCGGTGAGCTTTTATCTCGTTGAATACAAATTTTACCAGACCTCCAGCACATTTCCATAACTTTTCCATAAAAAAAAATTCGCGACTAATTTGGCAAAATTTCCTGATTGATCAAGGTTTTTCCTATCTGCCACGTCCAATTTGAAACTCTCAGACTGATGTTCATTTTGCAAATATAACAAAGAGGCCGGTGAGCGGGCATCTCTCTAAATACAAAAATTACCCAACCACCAGGAGAATCCCTTAAATTTTCAACGGGAAAAAAAACCCTGACTAACTTTAACAAAATTCCCTGCCTTTTCGAGGTTTCCCAAGTGTTCCCGTTTGTCACACCCTCTTTCGTGTTCTGTGTTTCTTGTCAATGTTTTTAGGAGTCTGGACTCTTGATCGAAGCTACTACTTTTTTGGCGTCTTGTGTCACGCGATTGTCTCCGTAAACGAATTCCGTTGCATGAAGTCGCTGCAAAAGCCTTGAACTTTTCTGATGATGGAGTACTTTGTTTTTTGGGACAGCACGAAAAAGTGCTGCATTTTTGACTATCTTAGTTGACACCCTGTAGTAGACTGCCGTGCTAAGCAAGAACGCAGTAAATCCATCAAGATTTTCCCTCGGTTTTTGGAACGTAACACTTCATAAAATGAAAACTGTTTAACCCATGCACCTCAAATTTTAAAGTAAAGTTCTCGATAGTATTTGCGAAAGAATTCTGTAAAAACAGTGCCCCAAGGTACAGAAGTTTTTGTGCTATGATACATTGTTTCCAAAAAATGTACAACACTGGAAAAAACACATTGGATCGAGAGTCTAGACTCTTAAAAACATCGACAAGAAAAAGCACTCTTGATTCAATCAGAATTTAGCTTAAATCAAGAACCAATCCTCTTAATTTAAGCGGATTTCGTTTTGATTCAAGCAAAAATCCGATTGAATCAAGAGTATTTTTTCTTGACAATGTTTTCAAGAGTCTGGACACTAGATCCAAGAGAATTTTTTTTTTTTCAAAGGAGCATTTTTCTAGTTAAAAACTCCAGTATGATAAATAGTCTGCAACGTCGCAAACAGCCCTGGAAAAGAAGTCTCTCGGATTCGAGTCTAGACCCTAAAAATAGATAAGAAAATAATTCTTGATACAATTTGTTTTTTTCTCCAGTGCAATGTTCAACTCGTCGGACCTGCTCACATCCCGAAGATCGCAATGAAGCGGCCGGCGCGCGGTGGGCGTGTTGAATCATCCAGGATCAATGTTGAGCGGGACGTTTAAGGTGGCAAGGAACAAGGAGGAAATTAGGGTCAACAAGGGGAAGAGCTCGCGGGGCGGGGCGGGGAGGGGCGCTGTGGAAGTTTTGAGAATTGAATTTGAGGCTCGGAAACGATGTCGCTAATACGAGCGCTCTGCCCTCGCAGATCCTATCGGGGCTCGCTGACTCCCTCGCAGACACGGAACAAGATCACACGCCCAAGCCCGACGGATCTTAGCGGGGTTCTGCCGGACGGACTCCCATATGACAACCCTGATTTTCCGAATTTGAATCGTCTCGGACCGCCCCCAGCGCACAGCGCGACAAACGCTAGCCCCGTTTCGAACAACCGCGTACAAGCACTTACACCAAAGGACACTCGCGATGGAGTCAGGTGTAGAGGAGTGTACAGGGGGAGTGCGGACATGTCGCAATATGAAGCTCTTGGGGCCCAAAACGACAGCAAATTGTCCGACATGAGAAATGCCTCTGCCGAAGAGAGAATATGGGATGTATTCAGTGTTCGAAACTCACCCTAAGAATTTTAGGAGCCATGTGGCCCATCAAGCTCAATTTTTAGGGGTCATTGAGGATTTTTTAGGCGCCAAATTGACTTTTTGCCTATATATCACGGCCCATTTTGTGAAAAGTCAGGCGCAAGATGTTTAAGTTACACAGAACTAGTAGCTGTAACTTGTAACTTTCGAAAAATCGCACCAAACAGAAAAATTAGAATTTTTTTTGAGAGGGGGGGGGGGGGGGGCACTTTTTAGGAGCCACGTTTGCGCATGGCCTTCAATTTTTAGGCGCCATGACCGATTTCTTAGACACATTTGGCGCGTTGGCGCCTGTGAGTTTCGAACACTGGATGTATTTCATGGTCGTTCCTTCAACAGCTCCTTTCCTTAGAAGGCCCCGTACGGTTTACATTATGTTTAAGGGATCAAAGATATCCTTACGGCATTATACAGAGAAGACTTTATGCCAACCTTGGCGGCAGTATAAGTAGGAAACATGTGATAAATAACTTACGTCGTCATTCAATCGTACCAATCAGATCTGAGATAAAGCTTACCTGAAACAAGAGGAAAAAATGAAAAAATTAGTTGCGTTGAATGAATTGTTTACTTAAATACCTACGATACATGAGTCAAATAGCGCACATCTGAAGATTCTCTGAGAAATTGGAGGCAGGCGTTTCAAAGAAAATATGAATGGACCACTAGACAAGGTGCAAATTTCAGCATTTTGATACATGTTTCTTAACCGAAATTTCACGTAAATCACCATACGAACAACGAAAATTACCGAAATCACATCCTTACGAAGATATTCAATAATAATTCTTGATGCGTGAATTCAAACCACCCGCTCATGAAAACTCAATGCTCTGCGTGATTCACATCGCGCGCTAAACGTTTATCATGATAGTCTCTGCGATATAAAAATCTGGCAACCTTAATCTTGACGCTTTAGCTCAGCTATTGCAAGTTGTTTATAGTTTGAACAGCACATGGTGGGAAATGAACATCGCTTGATCGAGAAGCTTGCTGAAACAGTTGAAGTGCACGATTTGACTCACGTAGAGCTTTGAGTTTCTTGTGAGCGGGCAGTTCAAACTCCTCGTAACCAATGTGAAATATAAACGTTAATATCTTTGTTAGGAGTTGATTTCGGTAATTTTCGTTGCGCGAATCGTGTTCTACGTGAAATTCTGGTCAAGAAACATGTATTAGAATGCTTAAATTCGTACCTTGTCTATTGGTCCATTTTATGAAAAGAAATTTGAAAAAGTCCCAATGCACCCACGGCATTCTTCCTTAGCACGACAGTCGGTGGTTGGTAACCCCAACAAATATTTATATTTATGGTACTCAGATGGTATGGTATTCAGATGCTACTTGTCCAAAAATGTTAGTCAAACAAATATTGAAAACATGAGCTTGCCATTGAGATCATCTTCATACATACACTGGAAAAAAAACACATTGGATCTAGAGTCCAGACTCCTGAAAACATTGACGAGAAAACGGACTCTTGATTCAATCAGATGTAAGCTTAAATCAGAAGGAAATCCGCTCAAATTAAGAGGCTTGGTTCTTGATTCAAGCAAAAATCCGATTGAATCAAGAGTATTTTTTCTTGTCGATGTTTTCAAGAGTCTGGACTCTAGATCCAATGTGTTTTTTTTCCAGTGCATGAAGAAATATCTCTGTCCTGTGCGTACAGAAAACGTCGTTTTCTGCTCGATTGCCTTGCAATAATTGTTGGCGTTTGCAGACTTTCTCTGATTTCTTCACTTTCCAATTTCCTAACTTTTCCTAGACTTCGCGCCAGAGGAGCGATAAAATACGCGACGAGAATGATCTGAAATCCTCCGTGGCGTGCCCATCGAGCGCTGGCCCCTCGAACTGCGAAACTAACAGCATCTTAGTTCGGCTGAATAGTCTTTCCGTTTCGTAATGGGACCGCGGGGGCGGGCGCGGGCGCGGAGGTGCGAGGGAAAGGGCTCGACGCCCCGGTCCCTGGCCAAGTGTTACCGGGCGGGGGCGCCCGCGCGTGAAAACTGACTCGACTGACCCCAGTCCCTGATTTAATTACCTCAGCCCCCAACCCCCTTCCGGCCCCCGTGATCTTAGCTCTGACCCCACTTATGAATTCCATTTCACAGTCCGCCGAGTCCGGGCATTGTTCCGAGAAATTTTGCCATGGCTAGGTGTCTGCGTTGGGGCCACCCCTGTATACAGGGTAATCCAAACGTCCAGCACCACGTCTATGACTCCTCAGGGTTCTTGACAGTTTTTGGGATGATCCCCTTCAAAAAACTACAAAAATAGTTTCTATCGATCTAAAGGCACTCACAAAAGTTCAAGTCTCTACCTCAATTTTCACAAAAGTTACAGGCATAATGCCCGGTACTGGAGGTGCGGGACTTTTGGATCACTCTGTATTTGGGAGGACCCAAAAATAATTTATTTTGACCTAGGAGCACTCGCAAAATTTCAAGTCTCCACCTCAATTTTGACAAAAATTACAGGGATACTGCCTGGTACTGGAGGTGCGGGACTTTTGGATCACTCTGTATTTGGGAGGACCCCAAAATAATTTCTTTTGACCTAGGAGCACTCGCAAAATTTCAAGTCTCCACCTCAATTTCTACAAAAATTACAGGGATAATGTCTGGTACTGGTGGTGCGGGACTTTTGGATCACTCTGTATTTGGGGGGGGGGGGACCCTAAAATATTTTCTTGTAACCTGGGAGCACTCACAAAATTTCAAGTTTCCACCTCAAATTTTACAATCAGTACAGGGATAATGCCTGGCACTGGTGGTGCGGGACTTTAGGATCACTCTGTCTTCGGGGGGACCCTAAAATATTTTCTTTTGACTTGGGGGCACTCACAAAATTTCAAGTCTCCATCTCAATTTTCATCAGAAGTTAAGTTACAGGAGTGATGCCTGGTGCTGGTGGTGAAGGACTTTTGGATCATCCTGTATTTGGGGGACCCCAAAAGTCGTCTCTTTTGACCAAGGGCACTCACAAAGTGTCATGTCTCCATTTAGATTTTTTTTTAAGGTTACAGTTCGAGGTGCTGGGGGTGCAGGACTTGTGGATCACCCTGTATCCGTATCCTTCGCCGTCCAAGTCCGCACGGGACATTGACCACTTTTGGCGGGATTTTATCTGGAGAAGGGTGCTTTTAAGGGCCATGAAGGTGGGGTGGGGTGACGCGATTATCCTGATCAACGGGAGTCGACTCGACCGAGAGCGCTTCAACTGGGGTTGCGGCTCTTGAGTGACGAAAAAGACCTAAATCGGCTCAAGACCAGTTCCCATGATACTGCCGCATTGCGGAAAACAACACTAGAAAAAAAAACACATTTTATCCAGAGTCCAGACTCCTAGAAACATCGACAAGTAAAAATACTCTTGATTCAATCGGATTTTTGCTAAATCAAAAGGAAATCCGCTCAAATTAAGAGGCTTGGTTCTTGATTTAAGCAAAAATCCGATTGAATCAAGAGTATTTTTTTTGTCGATGTTCTTAAGAGTCTGGACTCTAGATCCGATGTGTTTTTTTTCCAGTGAATAGAAAGCGCATTTCTGTATGGGACATGGTTATCCTACTCTTGTGTGTTTTAAGGCTCATCCCAAAGTGCACTTACACTGAAAAAAACATGTGCTTGCCTCAAGCATGATAATTCATGAATTTGCCGCCAAGAATTATTTCAATCTTGATTTAAGCTGAATTTTTCTTGATACACGGAAACCAAGGCTTGGGTTCAGCAAACAAGTAGTTTACATTAAGCAGCAAAATTCCTGAGTCAAGGAAGAATACTTCTTGGCGGCAAATTCAAGATTTTTTTTTTTTCAGTGCACAGCCCTTTCCCATGGCGCGGAAGAATATGCTCCAATGAGTCTTCAATTGAAATATCAAAGGATCGACCGTCTCGATACTCAAAGAGGAATGGACAAGAGAGCTCAAAGACATTTTGGTGGCCAACTTGTGACAAAAGTTTTGACCCCAGCGGGCCAATTATTCAAATTGATAGACACAGCGATGAACTAAGAAGAGGTTGTTACGAACTTTGTAAGAAAGGAATATGATGGACTAACTGCAGGGTCCATAGCTTAGGGGGTTACTGTTAATCAGTCTACACTGAAGGAAAAAAGAATGGCAAATACTTAAAAGTACTAATGAAGTATGATAAATTTTCTAATACAAAGTTAGATTGTTTGACGAAACCTGACAATATTTTTCGGAAAATTTTGACAGCAATTTTTTTAAAATATTGTTCCGCGAATTTTTCAACGAATTTCTCGAAAAATTCTATCGCAATTTAACCGAACGTATCTGAAAATTTCAATGAAAAGTATTCATAACTCTCCTGTTAGCGTTTTATGAAACTATCTTTATCGGAGGTCAGATCAAACACACAGGCACAATTTCCGTGAAATATATACCAGTCAGTGGAAGAGTATTTTCATTTGCAGACTGACCTTAATGCACCGACATTTAATACCGAGTTATTCATATGAACATGAACACGCATGACTAGTTTTGTTTCTTTGAGGGCAATTTTATTCCCGACTAGTTTGATGCAGTAACAAAAACAGCTTCATCTCTACTCTGGGATTTAATTTGACTATTTTTATGATTTTATGATCAACGAAATCGAGCCCTCTCGAAAAAATACTTCACGAATCATGATTTTTAATCAAATCTTTCATAAGCCAAAAACAATTTGGCGTTTGATGCTGAAAATTGCCACAAATACCTTGCGAATTCTTCCTTTCATACCATCGAGTCCTAAAAATTGTATACGCTTTTTAAATTTCAATTTTTCCTTAAAAAATTGGAGGCCGGCCCCCGCCCCGTTGGCGTGATTTAAAAGATTTCACTGCCCCGTCCGCGGACGGAATACGATTTTCAATTAGTTACCAAATACTTTTTGGTTTATACTTGATCCGCCTAAGAACGGCACAAAAAGTTTATTGGTATTGAAAAATTCAAAATTTGAGACATCACTTGATAATAATATTAAATTCAGTACAAGAGTCCTCATTTTCGTCTATAAAGCATGTGAATGCGATAGTAAGTATTTGAAAAAAATTTTTCTAGAGTCATGACTTCAGAATCATGAAACCTTGTTCCCCGGTAGTTTTTGGGCAATAGTTACCAAATAGTTTTTGGGCAAAATTTGTTGTCAAACCCATTCCAGAGGGTAAGGGATCTGGGAGTTACTCTGCCGTCCAACACTGGAAAAAAAACAATGGATTTAGAGTACAGACTCTTAAAAACATCGACAGGAAAAAATACTCTTGATTCAATCGAATTTTTGCTTAAATCAAGAGCCCAGCCTCTTAATTTGAGCTGATTTCCTTTTGATTTAAGCTTAAATCTGATTGAATCAAGAGTCCTTTTTCTTGTCAATGTTTTCAAGAGTCTGGACTCTAGGTCCAATGTGTTTTTTTTTCCAGTGAAAGTAAAAAGCCGTACCTCCATTCAACACTTATTCAATTTTTTCTATGACAAAATGCTGTTTTACAAAAAAACCCAACAAATATACATCCTAAATTTTTTAAATACAACTCCGCCACATCATTATGAACAAAAAATGAAGTACGTGCTGGAAAAGAGGAAACAATTTTGAGTGGGGTTACGGCGTTTTTGCTCAGTGGCGTGGCGTGAATTGCGATGTAACGATTGTTCTGTCATTTGAACCTATGGTAAAGAATCGATTTTTAAGGTGTTCACTGCGAACACCCTGTTTATCGATCTTTTACCACAGGTTTAAATGGCGTAACAATTGAAGTATCGCAAAGCACGCCACGCCACTGTTTTTGCTGTGGACGGCAGCCGCAGCACTGCGTCCCTAGCCGAGAAACGAGAGAGAGAGAAGAGGAGCATTAAACTGACCAGAACATAAACAGCGAAGGGCATAACTCCGACAGCAACGAGAAGATCCGCCACGGCGAGGCTGACGATGAAGTAGTTGGTGGCCGTCTGCAGGGTCCTCTCCCTGAAGACGCTCAGGATGACGAGCATGTTGCCGAAGAGAGTAATGAAGGGGAACAACATGAGGATAAGCGCCCAGAACTTCTTGGGCTCGTCCCTCCCGTCGGAACCGGTCTCGTTGAACGAGGCGTTGATCGCCCACGAGAGGTTGTCCAGCCCCTCGATCAGAGCCAGCGGCTCGAAGGAACAGTTCACCGAGCACAGGGCGAACCGGACCGTCGTCGTCGTCGTCGACATGTTCGCCGGCATAGCAACAGGTGAGCCTCCGTGCTATGCGGGTTGCCCACCACCCGGGTGCTCTCTGCGACTACCCGCTCGACCTACCCGTGTTGCGGGTTGCCGACCCCCAGCGGCATCCTCCCTGCGGAGTTCTCCTCTCTTCGATAGTCTAGCGAGCACCGGTCGGATATAACATTACGAGGGTGACTAGCACAGGGCAACTCAAGTCTTTCACAGGAAACAACTTCGGTTTGGCACTAGCGCTGAACGACTGTTAGATAAGTTTAATTTCACAATTTCACAGGTCCCATGTCGTTATTACATGCGCAATCGCGCGCTTTGATGCTCGAAATTAAGAAAAGTTTGCACTCGAAAAGTATTACAATTTCTTTCCGTCGCATTGTTTGCTCCACTAGTGCGAGATGTAGGTTCAAAATTGGCGAGGATAGGTTTATTAACTGTTTGAAAATAAAATTATTCTCGGATCAGATAACTGTAACGGTTTGTTGCTGATAATTATTCTTTGAAAAAAAATGGAAAAGAAATCAAGAAGCTCTCTAGTCAGTATGATATGTTGAAAATATTAGGAATTACGAATTTTAAAGACAAAAGCTTGCTTAAAATTCCTACATTGCTTTATTTGACGGAACGGGTTTACTGCTGATGCTCGAAATATTAAAGAGAACCGCTTCGATAGTGCGAATTGGGACTGAATTCTCACTCGTGTGGGAGGTTAAAAGACCAAACGAGCGTGACGCTCACACGGAATACGATTTTCCGCCAGAAAAACCCCAGTTTCACGGTAACTTGGTTCAAAGGAAGGAAAGCTGAGGTGTCGGGAACGCACGAATTCAGAAGAGTCTTCTCTCCGACTGCCTTCATTTGACTGATCCATCGCGCTCGCAAGACTGCTCCTATTTTAAAGTTTCACGGACCAAAGCACACAACACAATTTCGAGATTATGATTTTCTACAGTTTCAGCGCGGCATCGATGAATTAGGGAGTCAATTGCTTCCCTCGCGCGGTTCCTCCGCCGAATTGAGGTAATAACTCGAAGGGTGAAAAAGTTCCTGAGTCACAGGTGCGCTTCCAGTCCTAGAGGCAGGTGTCGGTTTTATGTCCCACAACCGGGATCCCCGGAGAGTTGGGATTCGATTTAACGAGGCGACGATCCGAAAGTCTCGAGACGCCTACATTCCACCGGTTATACAATTTGCACGCCAGGTCGCCCGAATTTGTCCTCGCTCGGCTCACGGAGGAGTTCCCGGACACATTAGATTGCCTCGAACGCCTTAATTTTCGCCAGTTATACAATTTACACTCAACGGCGTTCGAATTTTTATTCGTGCTATTCACTCGTGATTTCCCACGTTGTATTTGAACGCCTTAATATTCGTCAGTTATGCAATTTACGCTCCGCGGCGTTAGGTATTCTGCTGGTGCCCTTCACTAAGAAATTACCGATGGGATTGTACTTTTCTCTTTGTTTTAATTTGCGTTAACTCTTGTTAGTTAGGCAATTTACACTCTTCTAATTGCAGCTGGCGCCGTTCACTCGAGAATTCCCGGTTGTCTCGAAACGCCTTGATTTTCACCGGTTATGCAACTCGCGCTCCGGGGCGTATGAGAAGTTGCTCGTGCTGGAATTTTCGGGGGTAAATCCGGAGCTTCCGGATCCGGAGGAACGAGACACGTAGCTTTCCGACTTTCCGGAGCGGGGATTTCCGGATCGGGTCTCGGAGCGGTTACGAGAGACGTCGAGGGGCGCGACGCGCGGCGACGGCGAGGAGCGTCGAAGGGTACATCCCGCGGACTGAACTCGAGGCGTCGCGACGTGCATTTCGGCGCCGCGACGCCAGGGCGGCTGCGTCCGCCGCGCCGGACCCCGACCGCCCCCGTCCCTGGCACAGCTGATCCGGACGCGCGCGTCGCCCGTCGCGCCGCCCTCCTTATTCTTCAGTAGTTCAGTAGTGGACCCTCCGCTCCCTCTTCCCCGGGACTTCGTTCCCGCTTTATTCCACCTCTGGTCAACCTGTGGGGACTTCCTCCCCCTCCCTCTCTCTTTTAATGCCGCGCCTCTTCCCTCCGAATTTTTCTTGTTGATGTGTTCCCACATTCGCAGAGGGAGAGAAATTTCGATTATTCCGTATCGGCCGAACTATTAGCAGGGTGTCTAGTATTTTTTAATTTTGAAAAATCCTGATAAATTCCTGATTGTTCCTGATATAGTATAAAAAATTCCTGAATTTTTCATTTTGAAAATTCCCGATATTTTCCTAATTTTTCTCGACTCCTGGCACGGTAGGCAAAAAGCAGTAAGACTTTCTCCGCTGAGGAGATTCGCGTAAGAAAAATTCCTGATAAAACGTCCGATTTTTCCGACTTTCCCGATCGGCAAAAATTCCTGATATTTTCCGGATTTTCCTACTGCTATACACCTTGATTAGGTTTGCGTGCACTGAAAATAAACTCCGGCCATGGAAGCCGTACTTACGGGCTAATAGACATGCTGTCCGCGTTCCGGGCTTAGATCCCGAAAGTTCCGGGCGTAGCACCCTGAGCAATCGAAGTTACGGCTCCAGCACCCGGAAGTTTCGGTCTCCGAGCCTGGAATGGACGTTATGTCTATATAACCCGAAACTTTTTTTTCAGGCAAGTGTCATCACTAGGCGAAACATTTTCTCACTTTTAAATCTATTTTTATACTATTTCCCATGTCAGAAAAAAATTATAACAAATACTGCAAAATCAGCTCTTTAGGAACTCTCGGATGAAGCAATAAAAGAATTTGCGTTCAAATTCTCCATTGAAAACTGACCGAAAATACTATCCCGTTCGCGGACGGGGCAGTGAACCTTCAAAGTCACGCCAGCGAGCCGACCACCAATTTCGCTGGGAAAAATCGAAAATTAAACAGCGAAAAAGTATATGGGACTCGATGATATTACAGAAAGAATTTAAAGGGTACTTGTGGTAATTCCCCCAGTAAAACGCAAAGTTTCTTTTTGTTTTGGCGTACAAAAAGATTTGATTAAAAAATCACGATTCCGTCTTATTTCCGGTCGAAGAAAATTTCCGACACAAATGACGTACTCAAAATGCGACAGAAATATAGTATCTAAATAGATCCAGGCTGTTATTGGAAAGTCATTAATTGTCAAATAAAAATCACGAGACAAACATGCCTGACCTATCTGTTCCCTATTTCATACTTTCAGACAAACGCGTCCATTCATTCTCCCGACTAATGAGAGCAATATCTGCAAATGCGAGTTTTAACAGGCGTGTATGCGTGTTGCTTAACTACCTGTTAAACATTTTTATATTCACGAAACCCTCTCTCCGTACACGGTTACACGGTACACAAAAGAGACCGAAAAACTTCTTTTGTCCGTGAATGTTCAGCTCCTCATCAACTGGTGGAAAAAGAGCGAAAGGAAAACTGGATGAATTTCCGGATGAGGAAAAAACTAAACGGAGGTCCATGGGCGTGTGATTATCCATGTGCCCAGTCCGACCCTTCCGCTTCAGTGTTTTTTACTGTCCTCGGTTTTGGAGACTTCATGCCTACGTAATACGCATGTGTACGCCCTATGACTTTGATTGCGCTTGGAGCGATGAATTTTAAAAAAAATTTCAGCTGAAGTAAAAGCAATGGTTGTTCTGGGAGACGAAAGGGACCCGAAAATCACGCTAAGCCTACTGGAGGTGATTCGATGGACACCATATTTTGTGGCAGAACGGCATGCGATATATCGCATCAATTGGTTCCATTTTATCAGCTACTCGTCATTTACGAGGGCTGTCCCAAAAGAAACCGGACTTTTGTCATAGAAGGCGAACCGAGCGTCGTAATGAAGTTTTCTTGGGCTTGTTTGAAAGCTGATAAGCTACTGGAGATGCTTGTTTTTACAGAATGCAAAAATTCGTCTTGGTAAGGAAACTACACGCTTTGGAGTAAAGGAAAGTCAAACTCGAGTTGCGATTTTTGTCTTTATTTCAAGAAAAATTTGGATACAACTTAAAAATAAACCCAGGTTTTAAGTTAAAAACTTCGTTGCTCTCTTATTCAAATGCTTAAAAATAAGGAAATTAACATTTTAAGCAGATTACCAAGTCATCACCTATCCCCTTCAAAATACTCGCCAGTTTTGTTGATGCATTTTTGCCACCGTTTCTTCAATTGGAAGGAAAACTGTTGGAGATCCTCAGGTTTGAATGATCGCAATTCCTTCAAGGTGTTCTCTTGAATTTCCGGAACGGTTTGAAAACGTCGACCTTTCCAGGTAGATTTAAGTCGCGGAAATAAGAAAAAATTACACGAAGCCAGGTCAGGTGAATAAGGGGGATGAGGGAGGACACTCATGGCATTCTTTGCACAAAATTCGCGAATTTGGAGGGATGCATGGGCAGGTGCATTATCGTGATGCAGAAACCAGGAATTGGCTCCGTGTGATTTTTTCTTATTTCCACGACTTAAATCTACCTTGAAAGGTCGACATTTTCAAACCATTCCGGAAATTCAAGAGAACACCTTGAAGGAATTGCGATCATTCAAACCTGAGGATTTCCAACAATTTTTCTTCCAATTGAAGAAACGGTGGCAAAAATGCATCGACAAAGCTGGCGAGTATTTTGAAGGGGATAGGTGATGACTTGGTAATCTGCTTAAAATGTTAATTTCCTTATTTTTAAGCATTTGAATAAGAGAGCAACGAAGTTTTTAACTTAAAACCTGGGTTTATTTTTAAGTTGTATCCAAATTTTTCTTGAAATAAAGACAAAAATCGCAACTCGAGTTTGACTTTCCTTTACTCCAAAGCGTGTAGTTTCCTTACCAAGACGAATTTTTGCATTCTGTAAAAACAAGCATCTCCAGTAGCTTATCAGCTTTCAAACAAGCCCAAGAAAACTTCATTACGACGCTCGGTTCGCCTTCTATGACTAAAGTCCGGTTTCTTTTGGGACAGCCCTCGTATCTCCAATTTTGATATCGCAATTCTGTTGTTAGGAGACTAAAGCACTCACCAATTTTAACAAATAAATTCAACGTAATAAAGGCGTGGTTTCTTTAGAGAGAAAATATCGCATTCGAGTGCAGTTTTGATATCAGTATCGAATGCGATATTTATTCTCTAAAAAAACCACGCCTTTATTACGTTGAATTTATTTGTTAAAATTGGTGAGTGCTATAGTCTCCTAACAACAGGATTGCGATCTCAAAATTTGAGAAAAATGACGAGTAGCTGAAAAAATGGAACAAATTGATGCGATACATCGCATGCCGTTCTGACACAAAATATGGCGTCCATCGAATTACCTTAAGACTCACCTCACAGCTTGCGTAAGAAATTCGTGCACTTTTGAGCTTTGAGTATCTCGGAAAAACAACTTGGTGCTTAGCCCTAATTGTTCAGATCAAATGCACTACTGCCATATTAGCTGGCTCCATTTGATCTCAACAGTTAGGGCTCAGCACTAAATTGTTTTTTCCGTGTATGATATGGCAAAGGCGTATTTGGGTACGGACGGGTCACCCCGGACGGTCAAAATGGCCGTCCTTATGTGACAAGTGCCGTATTGATAGCCATACCTCAAAAATTTTGATGCCAATTTTTTTCATAACATTTTTTAACGTAAATACAAGAATTTTGCTTGAAAAATAAGAGAAAGGGATTGACTAACTCGTGGATTTTAACAGTTCTTTATAGTCATTTTTAAATCTAAATACAACAGTCAACACTTCTTGGAAAATTCCGTTCATGTACTTTTCGGAAACATTTTGATGCTTTACTCTATCCTTTAAACGCAAATTTTAAAGATGTTTACTAAAAAGAGCTACAATCGTTAGCTAACATAAAGATTTTAACAGTTTATCAAAGTTTCTACTTTTTTTTCAGACCAAAACTGTCAAGAATACTACAGAAATAACGTCCTTACACTCCTGTAATTTTTAAGTGGGAGACTCAATAATTTATGATGCAAATAGTGAGGTGAGATGTATTCTCAACTGACTCAACGCCGATTTCAGTCTTCGAATGTATAAATAAAGAGCGCGATACTCATTTTTGCAGAAATTGAAGTCTCCCCTTAAACCCACGAAGAGCTTTAGAAGTTTCGGGTTTGTGGGAAGTAAAACCCCAAGATTAGCATATACAAAGCGTTCTTACGGGAAGATCCCAAATACATATAGCTTAATCACAGTTTCCAGAGTTCCGTTCACAATGGGAGCAATTTTCGCCAATTTACGACATTTCCCCCACCCACGATAAATTTCATTTCAGATAATCACTTCCAGCTTTGATGTACATTGACGATTTTACATCCATTTCAATGGACAGGTGAGGTTTTGCGAACGTGAGAGTGGCATGACTAATTTTAATTCTGGTTGTTGGATACATTTAAGCCCTGGATAGACGATCAAATTCCCGAACCAATTTCGATCAAAGTAGCATCAAAGTGTCGGGAGTCATCAGTCTTAAACTCATTAATTTGCTTCATTTGAAAATGAAAACTTGGCAGAAATGTTTCCTGTGGCAGGGAATGATGAATGGTGGCACTCCGTTCTGACCTTACTTTGAACACAAAAATGCGGCCCGTCAAAATTTGATGGTAGATGGTGACCACCAGTCATAAGCATGTCTACTTTGACACTGTATGTCTACTTGTACTACACAGCACAACGATGACACTGCGCGGCCGTGCGAGGAGAAAACGCCTTCATTCCTGGGAGATGCTACACGCGTCGTCGCAGTGTTAGTTTAGTTGCTCAGCAGAATGAAACCTAACCGATGTATGTACGACGATCGCGATAATGACGCTTTCACTAAACCGCCATGTTACCGAAGATAGCCGTAAATAAAATAATGAAGTAGAGAAAATGGGCTTACAATTAGTGGCGTCTGGGCGAAAAATTGTATTGAAAGAAACCTACGCTCATCATCTAATGTCAACAATAATCGAAAGAAATCATTAGGGAGTTTCAAAATCCACGAATTTTATTTCAAACTATATAAAAGGGCCTTTTCCATTTACAGGTTCGGCCAGATAGCCGTAAGTGCTATCTTCTGCATGTTTTTGTGGTTGCCTTTTGGACACACAACGAACAAATTATAATAAGATTATATACGAGGTCTGTTAGATTAGAAACCGGATTTTGGTCATAACTAGCCCACAATGCGTCCAAATTACGTTTTCTTGAGCTTTTCTGATAGCTGGAAATATACTTAAGAACGCTACGTTCACAAGTTTGAAAAATCCTTATGAGCTTCGTTGGTATGTGGCTTGAAGTAAGGCAACCTCAAGGGTGTTTTGCGATTTTTATGTTTCACCGAACTTGTCTCTCTTTTTTCGGTCTTGCACTACATTTTTCAACCCACAAGGACGATTGGAGTTTTGTCTCCATATCGTAGCCGTACACTAAAATATTGTCACCGAAAATTATCCTATCCAAAAACGTAGGATCTCTGTTAGAACGTTCAAGCAGCTAAAGGGAAATTGACATTTGGTTGGATTTTCGTTCAACGGACAACAATCAAGGGGCAAGTGTACCTGAAACTCGATGCGTGTCGACATATTCTATCAAAATTGTATGTACAGAGCCTTCAGAAATATTACTCTGTTCAACAAGCTCGAAACGACCGTTTTCGAGCACTTTTGCCAGCATTTCTTCCACGTGACAAATGTCAGTTGCCGTTGAGGGTCGATTCCCATGCTCCTCATCTTTGACGAACTCCTGACCAGTTTTGAATCGTTTAACTCATTCAAAACAGTGGGAACATCTCATAAAATGATCATGGTAAACTTTACTTAGCGTATACCAAAAGTTTTGGTACAAGGTATACCGAGTTTAAAACAAAATTTAATGTTTAATCTTTGTTCTATCAGTGATCGCATGATGAAAATCGCAAAACGCACCTGACTTACTCGTATTCAAGATGACACAGAATAAACACTGATCAAAATAAACAAAATCTGTGAACGTAGCGTTCTTAAGTATATTTCCAGCTATCAGAAAAGCTCAAGAAAACGTAATTTGGACGCATTGTGGGCTAGTTATGACCAAAATCCGGTTTCTAATCTAACAGACCTCGTATTAGCAGAAAAGGGTACAATTTTAGTCAATAGGTACATCTCTCTAGCGGAATACCGCTTGGTTACGGCTTTATTCGTCTAAAACAACGTCAATTTTAGCGCCCTCGTGGCTATATCATAGGTCTCGTTTTTATACAAATGAGAAGAATTTTACTCTTATGACTGACTCAGAAATGTCATCTGTTCAGATAAACGATTTTTGAAGGAAAAACAATTTCGCATTTGAGCGTCACGGCTCGCGCTTGAGCGGCAGATGGCAAAATTTCGTGCAAAATAAAATCATGGAATATTTCATGAAATTTCCGAAATATAAATTGAAAGATGCAGACATATTTATTATTAATCTCTGATCGTGGATTATCTCCTAATGCTAAATAATTGGAAAAACACTGCTGGAAATTTTTTCTGCGGGGGAGGGGGGCGTTGATTTGCTTCCTGCTAGCTGTCATCACTCATGTTTCTCACACGATAAAATGAGGTAAAAGTCTACAGTTTAACGAAAAAATCAATGATTTTATGTGTTGTTTTGGTTTTATTATATAGAGGTAATTTTTTCGCCTCGTGGCCTCGGGAATTTCATGAAAAATTTCACGAAAATTTCAAATCTTACATTGGTTTCTTTCATTTCATTCTGCCCTGCGGCTTTCTTCGGTAATATATCAGTATAAGTGAGGCAAAACGCCTAGACCAAAATCTTTACTTGATAATTGAATTAATTGGAGGATAACTAATGTAAACATTTTGCAAAAATCGCCACTGAAAGTCCACCCAGTCTTCAAATAATGTGATTTGGGATGTCTTTATTTCGAATATATTACGGAGAATATACATGACTCAGGTGATACCATTGGAACCATATGCAGTAGTTTTTAAGATATGCAGGAATCTTACCTTTTAGTATACGCGAGAAAACAGCCTGATCTGAAGTACACCTGAAACCAAAATAGACACACTCATTAATACTAACTCATAAGAGATAACCTAACTAACAATCCACTTCAACCAATAGGATCGCTCCGGACTCTCTACGTCTTCTATGTCTGTCAGTTTCAGTTATCAGCCCCCAGAAGTAAAAGATATTAAGGTGATTCGATGGACGCCATATTTTGTGTCGGAACGGCATGCGATATATCGCATCAATTGGTTCCACTTTTTCAGCTACTCGTCATTTTTCTCCAATTTTGAGATCGCAATTCTATTGTCAGGAGACTGAAGCACAAACTTACCAATTTTAACAAAAAAAATTCAACGTAATAAAGGCGTGGTTTTTTTTAGAGAGAAAACATTGCATTCGATACTGATATCGAAACTGCACTCGAATGCGACATTTTCTCTCTGAAAAAACCACGCCTTTATTACGTTGAATTTCTTTGTTAAAATTGGTAAGTGAGTGCTTTAGTCTCCTGATAACAGAATTGCGATCTCAAAATTGGAGAAAAATGACGAGTAGCTGAAAACAAGCAGTGAACTCCAACACAATGTGTTGATAAGGCGCGTCATTAACTCGCACATATCAACCCCTTTAGTTTTCATTTACAGAGATTTCAAAATAGGCAAACAGCATAAAACGAGAATTCACGATCCAACACTGCGAGGTCAAAGACGCACCTTGACGAGACCGTGTATTGTGAAAGTAGAAAGCTATTCGATCGAATTTAAGTTTTTTGATCTGCCTCAAGCAAAATCTTATCAGATTCTTGAAGAAAAGTGCTACGGAATAATTTAAGCGAAGAAAGGAAAAATTCTGTCGAACTCCTAGAAGATAAAGTCGATTTAAAGGTATTTTGGGGCTAAAATACCCAAATCACCGGTAGTAAAAATCCCGTTATATTATTGAAAAGAAATTGACTCGATATAAATGCAATTGCATTAAATACGTCTTGATTTTGTTATTTTAAACGTCTTTCCATGCAAAGAAGTTCAACCATGTCGTTGCTTTATTCATTCATGAATTGAAAGTAAGCAATCTACATCCCGAAAATCTACTGATTTGCCGTAAAAAATTGCAGAAACTTGATATACCAGGTCGATGCACCCACTCGTTGAATTTACCAACCAATTTTGTGAGTGCAAATGTGTAAGAATCAATATGCTATAGTCATTTTGGGTGCATTTATTTTTCATGAAACAATAATAATTTCAATCCCGAAAAACCATCAATTTTCCGTATAAAATCGAAAAAATCAAAATATGTCAACTCCCCGACGTGAAAATTAGATTCTACGTATGTAAAATGTAAATACTTATGTATCGATATGCTGAACAGAACTATGTGTGGACAGTCAGAAGCCCGCGGCAACATTAATTCAACAGAAAAACTGTAAAAATTAGATAGGATTTTAGCCGCTTTGCCCGCCTCTCCTCGCTACTTACAACAAACCGTTCTTATACTCATCTCAAAATTTTTCTCAGAGCTTTGGGTTATTATCAGCTTCCATTTAAACTCCGGTTCGATGGCCGAATCGGCTGCCAAAAAAGCAAGCCACTGTTGAGGGGTTCTATGAGAAATTCGTGATATTATCGGCTCTCAGGAAATCACCCCATGGCTAAAATTGGTGGTATAAATGTTTAAGTGCTTAAAATAATCGTATTCAAGAAACTAAGGAATTAAACTATGGAGTCAATTTCTTTTTAATAATATAACGAATTTACTACCGGTGATTTAGCTATTATAGCCCCAGAATACTTTTAAAGCGCCTTTGCGTTCCAGAATCTCGACGGAATTTTTTTTTTTTTTTTTTTTTTTGCTTAAACGATTCAAGAAACATTGTAGTTAAAAATATAAAGATTTTTCGATTTGGACGTATGAAAAATGTTTAACTCGTTCAGGCACACCGTGTATTGTATGGAGTACTGCTGTTATTCGACCGTTGTCTTCAGGTCAAAATTCTTACAAAGAAGCCCCTTGCAAGAGGCAAATTTTTTGTAATTTCTCCCAGTTTTTTCAGCGTTAGGTATATAAATGAATTGTTTGTCAAATTTTGAGGTCAATTATATTTAATTGTAATTTATACTTTCTTTTTTTCCCCTTCATTTTATTTTTCGTATCGAGGAGTCGAGGTTTTGTTGATTTCTTCGGATTTCGATTACTGTAACTTCTCTTCTATTCGGCCGATTTTTATGAATGAGGTCTCTTTTTATTTGTGTTTTAACGGAGAGTAAGGAAAAAATTGCTAAATACATGCGAAACAATTTTTTTTGAAAATTGGATGAATCCTAGCGTGACGGTGAAATGGTTAATGAAGCGTGAGTAATTGGGGTACGGGTATCGGCCGCGTTGGGACCCAAGGCCCATTGTTCTTCGTGACGCCGACGCAGTGATCAGGAGCGTGGGGACGAGAGGGCTTAGTGGACTCCTGTATGAGCCACGTTTAGCAAATGGTCTAATGAGTCTCGAGGCTCATCACAGATTGCACTTACCACTATCCTGGTGGCCCCGGCTATCAGAGCAAGGAGTACCAACTTTTGAAAAGGATAACAGTGTTGTGGAGATATGTCAAAGCAACGTTGTGAACAAAACGGAGTGAGTGAAATTCTCATTCAAGGAGTGCCGAACTGGTCAGCCATCCTCGAATCAGTTCGCTTGCTTCCGCTTATATATGCATATTTTAAATCAGCGCGCCCCATTCTAAGGTTTTTTTAAAAAAAACCAAGAAACGTAGACTCTTGGTATTCATTACACATAAACTAGCGAGCCCCAGAATGAGAAACAAATTTTAATCATTATTATTGACGGATTAGTAAACTTTTTACACGCTTTGGAAAATCTCAGAAGTTCGCGGTAGTCACTTTTCGGTAAGGAACTAGGGGACTCGGTTATTGTATCGAGGGGGGGGTCGAAACGATCGCAAAGGCGGTATACTACGTATACGCGCCAAAATGGAACCAATCGATGCGATATATCGCATGCCGTTCTGACACAAAATATGGTGTCCATCGAATCACCTGAATCGCCCCGACCACACTTCTCTAACTGTTTCAGTGTTAATCTAGAACACCCTGTATACATTCACGTCATTGTGCTGAGTGTACTAGTTATTCTTGCGTTTGAGACGAGTTACCAGCCCCGAAATGAGATGCCGGGCGCTGCTACGCCTTCCATTTGCAAGGGACTCTATTTTTCGAAAACGCATATAATGCAGAAACTTAACAAACAGGCTAGAACAAACACCCAATTAGCCGAAAGACTGGAAGACATGAACCGAGAGAAGACGCGGGGTGTCAGCACCCCCTTTTTCTCTCCTCATTTCACCGCGCTCTAATTCAGCCAACTTACTCGTTAAATTTTTGACGAATCTCGCTACGGAGTTAGGAACAAGCGGGCGGTTACAACGAAAATACGGTGAAACTTCCCCGGTGACCATCTGGAGCGCAGAATTTGTAATTTTTTTTCAACAATATTTTGACGCCTTCGTAAATTTTATAATTTCGATTCGAGAATGTTAAAAACGCGTTGTCAATACCGGAACCTATGCTACCGCACTGGAAAAAAAAAAAAAAAAACACATTGGATCTAGAGTCCTGACTCTTGAAAACATTGACCAGAAAATGAACTCTTGATTCAATCAGATTTCAGCTTAAATCAAAAGGAAATCCGCTCAAATTAAGAGGCTTGGTTCTTGATTTAAGCTTAAATCTGATTGAATCAAGAGTATTTTTTCTTGTCGATGTTTTTAAGAGTCTGGATTCTAGATCCAATGTTTTTTTTCCAGTGCATGCTAAGGAAGAACGCCGTAAGGACATTCGAGAGTGGTCAAATGCCCACCGATAAAATATTTATCTTAGAAGGAAGTTATGAATATTTTTCTATGAAATTTTCAGGAACTTTACGTGAAGTTTCAAAAAACATTATCTGAAAAATTGGAAGAAAAATATTCATAAGTTTAGCAGGAAATTTAAGTTTTATAAGTGGACATTTGGCAACGTTTGAAGGTTCGTACGGCGTTTTCCTTAGCACGGTAGTATGCGGCTGGTCGGAATAGAACGTTGAATCCATGCTCAGTTACCGTTTCCCCTGCACCGAGGAATTAGGAGTTTTAATCCAAAGATAATATGACGCGTATGAACATTTACATTATACATCGATCCGAAAAAGTAAAAAGCGCGGAATCGTCGCTCGGCATAATGCTATTCTAGGCGGGGAAACTACAGGAAAGTAAGTTAAATCCATGCTTCATTACTATGCCCCTCGAGTGAACACTGGAAAAAAAGAAACACATTGAAACTAGAGTCCAGACTCTTGAAAACATTGACAAGAAAAAGGACTCTTGATTCAATCAGATTTAAGCTTAGATCAAAAGGAAATCCGCTCAAATTAAGAGGCTTGGTTATTGATTTAAGCTTAAATCTGATCGAATCAAGAGTATTTTTTCTTGTCCATGTTTTTCAGAGTCTGGACTCTAGATCCAATGTGTTTTTTTTTCCCCCAGTGAACATCTCTAGCGTGGGATTTTCGAATTTGTTTCATATGATATTTTAACGGCGCGGGTATAGAAAAAGTGTATAATTGCGACCTGAGTAAGTAATAAAGGCTATATCAATAATGGAGTCATTGCAACAGGTCGGCAAATAAAAAAAAAAACCTCAGCTCCTTTGCTATTTTCGCACTGGAAAAAAAACAGACTGGATCTAGAGTCCAGACTCTTAAAAACATCGACAAGAAAAAATACATACTCGTGATTCAATCAGATTTAAGCTTAAATCAAGAACCAAGCCTCTTAATTTGGGCGGATTTCCTTTTGATTTAAGCTTAAGGACCGAGTTTAACAGAAAGTAACCAAGCCACATCAGCTATTGCCAAGTTCAGCTGGACAGTTAATTTTTTTACGAGAGAACGTTTGTTCAGATTTCTTTGAAAATGTTAAGGAATTTGCTTCGCACCACAGAGAATTTTCACTGAAATTTGCACGAAAATCCGCACAACCGTTTTCATGTAAAAAATTAAATTGCACAATTAAATTTGGCAATAGCCGATGTGGCTTGGTTCCTTTCTGTTTAACGCGGTCCAAATCTGATTGAATCAAGAGTCCTTTTTCTTGTCAATGTTTTCAAGAGTCTGGACTCTTGATCCAATGTGTTTTTTATCCAGTGCGCCAGATGACCACCTCCCACGATTTTTTTCCGCTTATTGGAATACTCATAATTTTGACCTGATAACGTTAAAACGCGCTATCCATGATGGAGCCTATGCGACTGGTCAAAAATGGACGCCATTCCTAGTTTCGGAGAGTCAAAATAAAATTCATGAATTTAGCCCAACAAACTCTCGAACAACCATCTTTGCTAGACAGTTTAAGTGAGGAGGAGGGACGAAGTTACTTTAAAAAAAAAAAAAGACAGGAGGATAAAGAAAACCTGGAATCCGATTATTGCCGCCATTCCGGAATTCACATTTTAATATCTTCCGGATTAAGCTCCACCCCCACCCCCTTTCCCACCGCATCCGAAACGAGACCTTTTTTGGCTTGGATCTATTCCCTTCCCCCAACCGAAGACTCTCCTTTCTCAATCAGGGAACTTTGGAATAGATCGATTTTACATAGGTATCTTATGTAGTCACTGATGAATATTTGTGGATATTCATTTATTGGAAAATACTAACTTTTTTGATTGGTCAACATTTATAAACAACATGTATAATACACACGCTCGAAAGGCTTCGGGGAAAAAAATTATTGTGTTCTAAAATTTGATTTGGAAGCAGTTCTGATTTCTACTCATTAAGATTGAGCACATTTTGCGGAATGGAACTACTATTTTGGACGGATTCACGATTGTAAGTAGTTTAAGAGGCGAATTTCCGCGTGATACCACGTACCATCTTCGGAATACGAATAGTTGCGAGCTTCATGTCCGCATTCAATAATGCGAGCATAGCACCTATACATTTGGACCGAGTTCATCAGAAAGGAACCAACCCACACGAAACTGAGAAACAGAGGTTTGAAGTTTTATTCCTGTATTGGGCTCAATGTAAAAAGCAGACTTAATCCTTCTCGTCAAGAAAAAAAAAATTGTTTTTAGACTTTCAGTTTTTGGCGGGAGAAAATATACGGCTAGTGAAACACAGGAAAAAAACACATTGGATCTAGAGTCCAGACTCTTGAAAACGTTAACAAGAAAAAATACTCTTGATTCAATCAGATTTTTGCTTAAATCAAAAGGAAATCCGCTCAAAGTAAGAGACTTTGTTCTTGATTTAAGCAAAAATCCGATTGAATCAAGAGTATTTTTTCTTGTCAACGTTTTCAAGAGTATGGACTCTAGATCCAATGTGTTTTTTTCCAGTGAACTCAAAAACATTCTCAACTCAGTTCCCTCGAAAATGATGGTTGATTCCTTTCTGCGGGCCAATTATTGAAAGTTTAGAGCAACCCAATAAGACATCGAATTGCGATATATTGCATGGTTAAGATAGGGCTTGTCTTGTCGTGTCGGGCCGTCTTTGCTTCAATGATCGAGCCGCTGATACTTACACTCGGTCCATTTAAAAACGTCAGAAATTTGAGACGCGCGAAAAGCTAAGGTTTTCCTTCATTTTAGCGTGATACCACACGACTACACCGGAGTTCGAATAGTTGCGCACTTGGTGTCTCCTTTGACCAGCGTACATTTGGATTACATTTTGCAATAAGGAACCATTATTTCTGGCCCATTTCAGAAACAACATACATGCAATTGGTTCCCTATGCAGATTAGTGCCTTTATGAAAGAGTCAGAGATAGTGGTTCCTTATTGCAAAATGCGATCCATTTATAGAACAGTTTTACGCTCATCGTTGTTAACATCAAAAATACCCGATTCATCCAGCGGTCTCGTATGAGAACAGATTCGATTATTTCCTCAAAAGATCTGGCCACAGGGCGGCACCCGCGCTTCGGTCCCCTGGCTATCAATTCGATACCTTCGCCAAATATTGTTCGCTTCTATTTCCTGGAGAACTAAACCACTCCACGTCCCTGTTATTATAACCGCGGAAGACACAGACGAGGCGATCTGAGGAGGAGAACCAAGAAAAATATCAATTTTCATCGCTCCTGCGTTCTCGTGCCTGGTGTTTAATACCTACAACTATACTTAAAGTAAATAAAAAAAATGGAGGGAGGGCTCGCGCCACCCGAGCCCCTTATCAATCTTCGCCTTCCGTCGCTCCTCTGACGTAACGGCGTATCTCAATTTCCTTATGAGCCCTAGAAAGCACGGCGTTATACGGAGCACAGGGGTCACGTGGAAAAAGAAATACACGTTAGAGGAGCGGTGCTTTGTGTACACTTTGCACAGACGTGAGAAGCTGCCGAAATCAAACATTTCCGAAATAACACCGAAAATCCGCAGTTGCTGAGCGAGATATTTCGGCAAATCGATTAATGAATCGATACCGATCGATAAATACCTATCTTACCGATGCTATCAATCGAATAAGCTCATTCGATATCGATGCTATCGATTAATGATAAGATGGAGAGAATTAAAGCGAGCGGACGTTAAATATTGACCGTCACGGTGGAGACTGACCTCAAATATCAATTCGTCCTGAATTTTCCTTCGCTTTTCCACTTCATAATTTTATCAAAATACCTGAATTAAAAGAGAATAGTACCTAGGTGATTCACGACGGATTTGCTGTCGCCTGCTACCCTTCTCGGGGTTTTGTATTAGGTTTCGATTTTGGCCTTCGTGAAATTTTGAGGGGTTCCTGAAAAAAGAGCCTCGCCAAAAAGTGGTGTTTTTTAGCCCCTTTTTGTATACCCAAGTTTATCAACCGGACAGTGCTCAAATGAAAGCTTATGGTAAGGCAAACTTCCATGCAATGTCTCAACTTGAAGTGACCCCTCGTTTAGGCTGTACAGCGTTGCCAATTTTCCATTTTCATGCGCTATACTCAAGGAATACTGGATGATCGTGGTTCAACAGACTAGTACACCCGAGTTGGTCAACGAGACAAGGCTCAAACGAAAGCTTGTGGTAAGGCAAATTTCCTGGAAAAGTTTCAACTTGAAATGAAACCTCGTTTAGGCTGTACAGCGTTGCCAATTTTCCATTTTTATTTGCAAAAATTGAGGAATTCTGGATCACCATGGTTCAACAGACTAGTATACCCGAGATGGTCAACGAGACAAGGCTCAAAGCTTATGAAAAGGCAAACTTCCAGAAAAAGTTTCAACTTGAAGTGAAACCTCGTTTAGGCTGTACAGCGTTGCCAAACAAATTATGATGCACTGGACTCTTAATGCCGAAATTCCTTGATTTAAGCACATAAAAATGGAAAATTGGCAACGCTGTACAGCCTAAACGAGGTTTCACTTCAAGTTGAAACTTTTCCTAGAAATTCGCCTTACCATAAGCTTTCGTTTGAGCCTTGTCCCGTTGACCAACTCGGGTGTACTAGTCTGTTGAACCATGATGATTCAGTATTCCTTGAGTATAGCGCATAAAAATGGAAAATTGGCAACGCTGTACAGCCCAAACGAGGGGTCACTTCGAGTTGATACTTTGCATGGAAGTTTGCCTTACCATAAGCTTTTATTTGAGCCTTGTCCCGTTGACCAACTCGGGTATACAAAAAAAGGGGCTAAACTTGGCGAGGCTCTTTATTTTTCAAAATAATTTTCTGAGGGGAGATTCGAATAAAAATTACTGAAAGTTGCCCAGCGTTGGTCATTAAAAACGCGACAATTACGATTGAATTTCGGGGCATTGCGCTGGATCAAAATGATTGATACAACTATTTCAACTCCTGAGCCGCTCAAATGGCATCCAGCCGAGTTGAAGGCGAACATGATGTCTCGTCCCTGCTGTTTTTTGTTATAGACCATGGTTGTATCTACTCCTTAAAAGTATTATCAACTCAAAAAACTAAAGACTGGAAAAATGGACAAAAGCTGTTTTCACACGTTTCTATTCAATTGGCAAATAGAAAGGCGTAAATGCCGCGATATGAAAGTGAATATAACACGTAATTTTTAGTGTCTTTACAAAACCGCTGGAAAAATTGGGTATTCGCCGCCGCGATAATGCCTGCGATGATTATCGCGTAAATTCTCATTTTTAAAAAAAAAAATAAATAAAAAGAAAAACGCATTTCTCGCGGAACCGCGAAGTGAAGAACTTTCTTTTGGTTCTACGAATCCGCCGGAAATACAGCTTATTTCTCGCGATATTGAGATGGGACTAGCGTAACTTCTTACTTTGGCACACGCGGAAATCGAGTGGGCAACTTTTCGAACTCCGGAGTAGCTTATGTGGTATCACGCGAAATTGAAGGAAAATCTTAGCTTTCCGTCTATTTCTCGCGATATTGAGATGGAACTAGCACAATTTCTTACTATTGCACACGCGGAAATCGAGTGCGCAACTTTTCGAGCTCCGGAGTAGCTCATGTGGTATCACGCGAAAATGAAGGAAAATCTTAGCTTTCCGTCTATCTCAAGTTACTGACTGGCTCGAATATTATGCTCACAGCCTCTTAAAAATAGCGTATTTACCGCGACGATTTTCGCGTATTTTATCATTTTTTTAAACTGACGGAAAATCGCGCATTTTACGCGGTACTGATATCGACACAAGTAATTCGTCTTCTTTCACGAATCCGCTGAAAATATTACGCTTTTCACACGAGTATCGATGCGTGAGAAAGACGCGATAATTTCAGTAAATTCGTGAAATCAAAAGAAACTTTGCTCTCTATTTATCGGTATACCTGAAAATGCGTGCGATTTTGTAAGAATTCAGGCGCAATTACGCAATTCTTACCGCAATATCGGGGCAAATGCGCGATTTTACTGGCGGTTTTGTTAACACACGAACCATCAAGCGTTATTCACTTCAACTTTGCAGCATATGGGCATGTTTTCCAGCGGTTGAATCGGATCTCAAGAGATAATATCATTTTCACCTTAATACAGTGAGAAATAATCTATTTTTACATCAATGCGAGCATTATATTCATCAAAGTCAGTCAATTGAGATGTGCGAATAGCTAAGATTTTCCTTCAATTTCGCGTGATACAACACAACCTATTCCAAAAGCTGCATAATTGCTTGCTTGCAGTAGATTCGTGAAATCAGAATAAATTTTGTGCTTTTCATCTCGATACAGCTCTGAGCCGATCAAATTGCATCCAATCGAGTTGAAGGCGAACTTCTTGATTTCTCGTTCAAACTTTTTGTTTTTCAGATATGAGCGCAAGGGCCAGAGGCGGATCTAGCATTACGCAACACCGGATTCCCTCCATTTAAACCTATGTTAAATAATCGATTTTTGTCGGAGCACCTGGCCCCTCCAAGAATCGATACATTTCCATAGGTTTAAATGGAAAAACACAATGTTGCCAATTTTCTGGATCCGCCTGCGGCAAGGGCGGGGCTACATGTTTAGCTTTAGCAACTCATCTCAATTTCACTATCACAATTGTATTCTACGGGGAGAGTCTAGTAAAATTTTCTAAATTTCCCTGCAAATCATGTGATGATCTTTGAAACGAAGATTACGAAATTGAAGTTGTTTGCCTTTCGGATATTGTGATGGACCAAAATGCAAAATAAAACTTTCTGACATTTCCGTGACAGAAATATCAAAAGAAATTCCAATACGACCAAAAAAAAATTAAAAATTCACAGACAGACGGATAAAATAATTCCCTGACATCTCCCTGAGAAAAAAGAAAAAATATTCCTAATTTTTTGAGACGGTTAAACTGATTAGGATGAACTGATGATGGATGTTAGTGTGTCCAAGACAGAGAAGCTGGTCGTGGGAGCAGAACATCAACGGCAAAGCATAGAGCTTGAGGATGGACGGCGCATCGAAGAGTGTGACGAGTATAAGTATCTCGGTGTTTGGCTCGATCAGGATGGAAGGATGGATAGAGCAATTAAGGACAGGATCATCCAGGGCAGGAGAGCCATCGCGATGCTGAACGGGGTGCTCTGGGATCAGAGCATCTCAAAGGTAAACAAGCACCGAATATATGACGCCATCGTTAAAAGTATCGTGCTCTATGGTAGTGAAGTGTGGCCTTTGACGAAAAGAACGCAAGAAATGTTGAGGGCAACTAAAATGGATTTTTGGCGGCGATCTGCCGGCATTTCGAGACGGGACCGTGCCCGTAATGAGAGAATTCGCCAGGTGATGAAGGTTGAGAAAGATATCGTGCACGACGTCATGTCCAGGCAGTTATGCTGGTATGGACATGTGCAAAGAATGTCGGAGGAGAGGTTGCCCAAACAAGTTTTGGATTGGGTACCACCTGGGAAGAGGCGACGGGGACGTCCCGTAAAGGGTTGGCGGCAGGGCGTTGACGAAGAGATGCTGCGGTGTCAGTTGCCCGATAACCTCTGGGAAGAGAGGCATATGTGGCGTTTGGGTGTCGTAGAACGCCAGAGTGCGTTATAAAGCGACTTTATATATATACAAACTGATTAGAAAAAATTTAGACAGACAGACAGACAGAAAATATAATGGGCCTGTTGCATGCAAGAGATACAGCCGCGCGAATAGACTTTTCAGAAGTTAAATGACACGAAAATTACGATGGTCACATTAAAAAAGTCTGAAATACACTCCTTACTGCGCAATTTGTGTTGTTAGGAACGCGCTTTTTCAAATTTCCCGCGCCTGGGGCAGTTTTCTAATCACCGGAAACGAGCAAACGGCGGGCTCGGTGATTTTCGGAAGATGCCGAGTCGTTGTTGCTGTTGTTATTTATTCCTTCAGTTTGTTTACAAACCCAACGTGATCTCCTACAGTGGTCCATATACGCTTTATGCGGTAACCAAATCGATCAACTTTTAAATATCGAACGCAATCCTTCTACATTTCATTTCACGATGTCACGAGCTCCGATTTTTAGGTTATGTTGTCAGTTTTAGTTGACCGGAAATAGCTGCGAGTTGCCGTTAATTGTTTCCGTTAGAAAACTGCCCCCAGACGCGGGAAATTTGAAAAAGCGCGTTCCTAACAACACAAATTGCGCAGTAAGGAGTGTATTTCAGACTTTTTTAATGTGACCATCGTAATTTTCGTGTCATTTAACCTCTAAAAAGTCTATTCGCACGGCTGTATCTCTTGCATGCAACAGGCCCATTCCCTGACATCTCCCTGACAAAAAGGAAAAATATTCCTAATTTTTCGAGACGGTTAAACTGATTGGATGTAAGTAAGAATTTTTGCATGTTTTAGGAATATAATGTGATAAAAATAGAGAGAAATATAAGGATTGCATTTTGCAAAAAGGAACCACTAGCATTGCAATGATGCTAAGATTGTGCAACTTCATCCTTTGCAATGAAATTGCGGAAATCGTGAAAAACTATGACATTTAGATGGTGATTTTTGTCTTAAGTTCACAGTTTTTAGCGAGTGAAATAGAAACTATTAATGGATAATCGGGTTTTTCCTCCAAGACAAAAGAAGTTGCACAATCTTAGCAACATTGCAATGCTAGTGGTTCTTTTTTGCAAAATGCAACCCATATGGTGTCTACACTATTTTTCGAAAAATCCGTGTTTTTCGATTTTCCTAACCTTGCCCTGCAACGAAAATCGCTAGCAAAATAAAATTCCTTGACGCGCCGAATGTTTGCGGATTCCTTGACGTTTTCCTTGATTTCTCAGACACAGAAAACAGTTCCTTGACATTTCCCGGTCACTAGATACCCTTAATTCGAACTTGATTCCTCGTTTCCGTTTCTTGTTTTTCAGATATGACCGCGAGAGCGGTTTTACATGCCTATCTTTTACAACTGAAATACGACAAAATACCTAACTCCATCCTTAATTTCTTACGTAGGTAATTGCAAAAAAATTACATACCAAGAAGCAGCTAACAGCACGGGTTCCTGAAACAATGAAAAATAAAATTATCATTACATGGATTGAAAATCTAAACACTAGTGGAAGAAGAAGGAAGACGCTTAAAGAGAACAGAGGGGAGACCTAGGCGGATAGTAAGTAATTCTATCTTACATTGAAATTATAAAATTTTACTGATTTTTGACGATGAAACAGTCGTGATAGGTACATAAAACTTCTTAAATACATGTTTGATCGAAATACGTCATTGCTTTTACCATTTTCAACATCAACACATAGTAAACATTTACTTTAAAATGTATCAATATTTTATTACATCATATAGATTATTCGAGATGAGCTCGCTTAAGGATTTGAGATTCTTGCATTTTTTGAAAAGAACGGGGTGCATTTATTTCAAAGCAATTTTTTCGGTATTTTTGAGAGTAACGCCCACAATAAACGAGTCAAAAGTTGCATTTTTGTAGCTTTTATTTAAACGTGGATCGCCGAGAAATTGAAGATGGCCTTTAAAAATATTCGCCCTGCCTTAAGCACATTTTTCGCTGCGCAAAATTTCTGTCGCAATTAATTGGCCATGCTTCGTGCAGCAGTCAGAAGTTATCCAACCACGACCGCACAGGTGCAAACCTCAAATGAAGCACATTTTGCAATTGTGTACTACAATGTCTGCCTCATTTAAAAAGCAACATATGTGCCATTAGTTTCCCTATGCAGATAGGTGTTAATATCTAGGAGCCAGCAATTTTAATTCCTAACTGACAATGCAGTGCAAATGGCAAAATTTCACGCAAAGTGTAGGAGAGATATTACAGGGTGTCTACTAAGACAGGCTGGTCAAAAATAAGTACTTTTACAGTACTTGTTCAGTACATTCTCGAGAAATTCAGTACCTCCTCCAACAGAAAAATTCCGTACTTTTTCAGTACCTCCATTTGACGAAATTAGAAAAATTTCAAAAATTTGCAATTGAGACAAAAATGACAAAAAATTAAAAAATTCTGGACCTTTTTGCGGAACTTCCGCACTTTTTCAGTACTTCCGGACCACCCTTAAAAAATCAGTAGTATTTCCGGACTTGCCGAAAATTCCGGACTTGTAGGCACCCTGTTATAAAAAATTGTCCGGAAACTGTTAACTGCCGACGGGAAATACATTAAATCTAAAGAGAATAACGGAAAAACTAGATACGTACCAGAGGAGGATTATTCGATTGCCCGACGCCAAGCTGAAAACACTCGCGGCACGACACCATCACTGAAACCGCACTTCGAACTAAAAAAATCGGCCAAGAAAAGATTACTTGAATAAATTAGAAAAAATAACAGATTCACCAGACAATCAATCATAACCAGACATACTTGCTTTACTACTTTAAATTCTGCCCAAATAAGGTGTTCACATAATACATCGTAAAATTAACACAGGAGAGAAAACAAGCAGGAAGCTCCAACGCATTGGCGTCGGAGAGCGGCTCTGGGGGCAGTAGTTGTAGTCAAGAATGAGGGCCTAGACACATTTTGTCATTGATGTACAATCCGACAACTGTCGATTCAATCAACGAAAACGATTCAAACTGTCGAATCGCCCCAATGGCCACGATAGTTGTTAGACGTTTACGGTTTCCCTGGTAACCTTTGTTTGCTATCAGCTGATATCGAGTAATTAACTAGGAAGCTCCAACCCAGTGGTTAAAGCTTCCTTAACCGCGAAAACTTTAAAATTCAAATTTTCAAATTTTGAACGTAAAGTACATTTTTTCCATCACGAGATAAAAGCACAAACAAGTTTTGAATTATTGACTGTATCACCATGATTCCAAAAATACAATACACAACATAGCATTGACTAACAATAAAACAGTATGCAATAAAATAAAGTCATGACAAGGAACATAGCCGAAAATGGCGCCGATTCCCATCAACCAACGCGCGGTCTCTACAATGTAACATGCTGCATTGATACTCCCCAGCTGGGACCGTCCGGAATAGCAGCTCTAGTGCAAGCACCAGAGCCGCTAAAACCATTAAGATAAAATAATGATAAGGATAACTAAAGATGTATCTTGATACCAGAAATACAATTGGGAGAAACTTTCTTCTGGATGATCATAGGGCGAAATAAGAAAAAATCAAAGCAAAATGCATGTTATTGGAGCATGGTATGCATTATTCCATTATGTTGAAGTCAAGTTGTGTGGCAAATGCAATAATTACAAATCATTGTTTTTGAATCAATTAATTTGGTTACTTGGATTCAGAAAAGAAAAATAACGTTTTCATTGTTTTGGTAGAACTGATAAAACAAAATTTGATAAATAAACGTTGAATCATTTATAAGTCATGAATCGCATCAGTGCTGTCGTTTTGCTGAACAGCACTAACAATGTGCTGTTGTATTTCGATGACGAGCTCTCATGGTGTGGAGACTATAACACGAAAATCTATAACTACATGGACTGAAACCTGCAAGTTGAAAGTTCGCGTTTGGATTTTATCGTTTTCCAAGTCACTGAAGACTAAAAATCTGTTAAATATTTCGTAGAAAAGAGCAGAGTGCATGATAAATATGCTGGAAAAAGGCCGGTTTCATTAAGACGCTTCGTAGAGTGCATGCTGTCACTAAAGGCATATCTTCATGACTCGAATTTTCAATCAAAGAAAAAATGTTAACCAACAAGAAGAACTCATATGAAGAGATACTGCTACATTTCTTCTTTCCATTCATAAAGAGTAGATAAATCAATGAATTGATAGTTTACAAAATAAATACAGTAAATTATGGAGAAATAAGCTCGCTAAGTTAATTGAGGTCCCTCCGTCCACTTCTTGGTGTTCAATATTAATATACCCTATATACATCAAAATCAACTCTACAAACTATCTTTGGGCTTAATAGCACTTACATAAAAATATCAGCACTTTGATATAAAAAGCTCTTCTTTCAAAGGAAAATTTTTGCGACTGAAGACCGGAGAAAAAGTCTCTTGGATCCACAGTCCAGAATCTTAAATTAGTCAAGAAAAAATACTACTGATTCAATCGGATTTTTGCTTGAATCATAAGGAAATACGCTTGGATTAAGAGGCTTAGCTCTCAATTCAAGTGAAAATGCGATGGAATCAAGAGTATTTTATCTTGTGAATTTTTTTTATGGGTCTGGACTCGGGATACAAGAGACTTTTTTTCCAGTGCAGATGAAGAGGAGTGCTAAAATCTGAGCTGCCGATACTCTTACGAACTCACATTTCGCAGATTTTCCATTCACTCACTACTACCAGTTCCAAATTCTTCTCATTTACTACTCGGGGTTTTCGACTTAACTCACTTCTACACACCGGTCTACATTTTACTCCCTGTTTCTCGATTTCACTCACTGTTTCTCGATTTTACTCGCTGTTCCTTGATTTTACTCACTGTTTCTCGATTTTACTCGCTGTTCCTTGATTTTACTCACTGTTTCTCCATTTTACTCACTGTTTCTCGATTTTACCCACTGCTCATCGATTTAACTCACTATTACTCGATTTTATTTATAAATTACTCAATGTTCTCGATTTTATTCACTCTCCGTTCGCTAGTCTCAGTTTTACTCACTGATTATTCACACAAATCGCACGAAATAGGAGTTCTATTAGAAAAATCCATCATTCCATCAATCACATCAACACACTTCGAGACATTATTGGATAACAACTTACGAATCATACTCAATCCTCACGTTGAACTCACAGATTCTCAAATTACTCAGGGATCGGCAGCCCTGATAAGAATATACTTACTCGAACTTATTCTCTTATTGAGAACATTCCATTTCAACTAAAAAACAGAGATGAAAAAAGGGGCTTCGAGGAGAAACTGCGACCTATATGACCCCCCCCCCCCCAAAAAAAAAAAAAAAAAAAAAAAAAAAATGATCATTTAACTTTTAAACAATAAAAATAACCAATAAAAAAAATCTAAAAAGTAAAAATTAGCAGTAGTAAAGTAAAGATGTGAGCTGTAAGACAGTAAGCCGTTCTTCTTGCTTCTTGCTTCTTTGCGGTCCTCTTTCAGAGACTGCTGATGTTTTTCTCATTTCTCCTCCTACGCTGCTTTCCTCTGTTTCTTCTACATATTCTGTTCTTCGTCTGCGCTTTTTCAATTGCTGGTTCTTCTCCTACAGCTCCTTGTGTGTCTTTCGTTCTGTTTCTTCCTTTGCTGTTCTCTTCTGATCATATTTCGTGAGGAGATTTATGAATGACATGAAGTATTTTCTTTCCTAGCGCAAAAGAGGGAACTGTGAGCCTTGCACTCTCTCCGCCTTATCTGTGATCCTCTGATAAGCAAGATGTTGGCTATGGTTGACCCTGCAGCCGAAGATCCAGGAAAGTATTTCCATCATTGCTGTTGGGAGATTCCGTGAGAAATTGCGCGTGTGATAAGCAGAATGAATAGTGAAGATGGAAACGCTGACGCATCAATTCAGCGAGGTTCGGGCAAGGAGGTCATTCCCAGAGTTGAGCAAGTTGCGTGGCTGAAGTAGTACCCCAGCTAAAGCTAAAATTCAATGATTATCATACATAGACTGCATAGTTCTAAATTATTTCATTAAGTATAAGCATCAGACACAACGTATAGGTGGGGAGAAAGAAGGGAGAAGAACGTAAGAAACTGAAGACACGGTTCTTCAGTAAAGGTTAGTGACACTTTTATGCGGTTGTTAAAATGAGGGAGAGGACGGAAGGATACAGGACAGCACAGAATTTAGTAAGTTACTCACGAGTTATGACAGACAACATAAAGATTTAAGGTGATTCGTCCAGCTAAAGTGACGTGGTCGAAGTGGCATTCGATGTATCGCGTCGATTAGGTAAAAAATCTCGGCAGATTTTGAATTTTTAGCATAAAAAAGGACGATAGCCCTAGTACATTATCTTAAAGAATCATTCGAAACCCAAAAATCGGCAAAATTCAAAAAAATGAAAGCAAAATACTGTTAGGAAAACACCTCGCATTCGATTCAGCAATTGATTTCTGCATCGAATGCGAGGTTTTTTCCTAACACTATTCTGCTATCATTTCTCTTAATTTTGCCGATTTTTGGGTATAGAATGACTCTTTAGGCTTATGTGCAGAGGCTATCGTCCTTTCTTTTTGCTAAAAATTCAAAATCTGCCAAGATTTATTACTTAATCGATGCGATATATCGCATGCCACTTTGACAACGTCACTTGAGCTTGACGAATCACCTTAAAGACTGAAAGGAACATTAGATATTTAGATAAATTAAATTAAGGCAGAAAAAGGAGACAGTTGCAGGAAAAGAATTTGACTACATTTTGCAATTAGGAACTAAAATTTCTGGCCTAGTTTAAAAACAACGTAAGTACTACTAGTTTCCCAATAGACTTGTGTGTTTTTACGAATAAGCCAGAAATTATAGTCCTAATTGCAAAATTTCGTCAAATTTCAGAAAAATCTAAGGAATTCTACGACTAAGAAACTAATCTATGATCAAGAGTGAGTGAGTGAAAGGGATAAAACGTTCTAACCTACAGAGATAAAACTTTCTGGCCTTTTATCCTTATAGCCTAACCTAACCCATCCCAACCCTATTCCTCCGTAACCCTCGCCTCAATCCCAACCCTACCCCTCCTAGCCCACCCCCGATTCCTCCTAACCCTCCTCCAAATTCCAACCCTATCCTCCGTAACCCTCGCCTCAATCCCAACCCTACCCCTCCTAGCCCACCCCCGATTCCTCCTAACCCTCCTCCAAATTCCAACCCTATCCTCCGTAACCCTCGCCTCAATCCCAACCCTATCCTCCTACCCTCCCCCCAATTCCAACCCTATCCCCCCTAACCCTCCCCCCAATTCCAACCCTATCCCCCTAACCCTCCCCCCTAGGCCAACCCTATCCCTCATAGCCCTCCCCCATCCCAATTCTATCCCTCCTAACCCCCCCCAACCACAACCCTATCCCTCCTAACCCACCCCCAATCCCAACCCTATCCCTCCTCACGCACCTCCCCATCCCAACCCTATACCTCCTAATTCTCCCCCAATCCAACCCTATCTCTCCTAACCCACCCCAACCCTATCTCTTCTAACCCACCCCCCAATCCCAACCTTATCCCTCCTAACCCTCCCCCAATCCCAACCCTATCCCTCCTAACCCACCCCTCCCCCATCCCCTCTAACCCACCAACCGCGGTAAATGACGAGTTTGCGCCTGAAACCAAAGGAAGCGGTAAATAAGCATCACCTAACGCTTTCTATGTCTTATCACTGCCAGAACGGCAGCTACAAGACACAGAAATGGCTAGGTGGTACCACTTACCCGCCGACTTGGGCTGCAGACGTAGACTTGTTTTTACCGCGGCGGATAACGCGGGTAACCATGCCATGGTAAAAGTTCGATAATGAGTGTTCCAAAAATGCATACCATCAGGGTAATCGCGTGATCATCAAACATGGGCACGCACCCGCGTTTGATGACAACACAATCATCCTGAATGTACACATACACTCAGAGCACTCACGACCACTCCTTCTACCAAGGCATACGGAGGTAATTCAAGGTCACTGACCCGAGGATCTTCGGTCACCGATCGCCATCCACGGACAAGACCTCTGGCCGGGGCGGTGTCTGCGGATCCCTCCTTCTAGTGCCCCCCACACGGATCCGAAGTCCGACGGTCAGGCGACGACCGAACGCCGAAGCGGTCTCTCATAGACCGTTCGGCGGGTCGTCCACCCGATCGTCGGACGGACCGTCGTGACGGACACTTTTACCTGAACTGACGGCGGTTCTGCCGTCGCCGAGCGCCACGGCTGTGAATGCAAGTCGTCGCCGAAACGGAACTTCCGGAACCTCTTGAAGCCCGTGTCACACTCGCAGTGTGGGCGTCGATGCGTCCTTCCAACAGGGTCCATGTCCCATAGGTCCGCGTACGTCGACTAGAGCTACCTCTTATTATGGATAGAAGAGGAGGCCCCGATCGGCGCGCGCCAACCCGTTGGACGTGGATCCTGTCATACGGAAGGAAGCATCGAAGCCCACACTGTGAGGGTGACACGAGCTTTTGAGCCGATTACGCACGTCGCAAATAGGATCCAAGACGATGAGCATTGACCTAGGTCAGTGCTCATCGTCTCAGCTCCCGTTTGCGACGTGTGTAATCGGCTTTGTTCCTCTTGCCCCCTTTAATGGGCACACCCCTTCGAGGGGGTAAGAGGAACAAGCCGATTACGCACGTCGCAAATTGGAGCCAGGACGATCATCGTCTCAGCTCCCATTTTCGACGTGTGTAATCGGCTTGTTCCTCTTACCCCCTTAATGTGCACACCCCTTCGAGGGGGTAAGAAGAACAAGCCGATTACGCACGTCGCAAATGGGAGCCAGGACGATGAGCATTGACCTAGGTCAGTGCTCATCGTCTCGGCTCCCGTTTGCGACGTGGGTGATCGGCTTTGTTCCTCTTACCCCCTTTAATGAGCACACCCCTTCGAGGGGGTAAGAGGAACAAGCCGATTACGCACGTCGCAAATTGGAGCCAGGACGATGAGCGACCTAGGTCAGTGCTCATTGTCTTGGCTCCCATTTGCGATGTGTGTAATCGGCTTGTTCCTCTTACCCCCTTTAATGGGCACACCTCTTCGAGGGTGTAAGAGGAACAAGCTGATTACGCACGTCGCAAATGGGAGCCAGGACGATGAGCATTGACCTAGGTCAGTGCTCATCGTCTCGGCTCCCGTTTGCGACGTGTGTAATCGGCTTGTTCCTCTTACCCCCTTTATTGTGCACACCTCTTCGAGTGTGTACTATTTTATGAGTTACCTACTTACTTATTTACTTACTTACTAGTTAGTTCGTTACTTACTTACTCACATACTTGTTGGTTACTTATTTCCTACCTATCATTTGATTCATAGTACTTATAAAAGGGAAAAAATAATATACGTATGTAATTCATAACTTATGCACGGAGAAGAAGAGGAATCAGTAAAAACTAGTCTTGTTCCTGTTCCTGTTTTCACCGATTCCTTACGAGAAGACATGTAGTGAACGTGAGCATCATTCTTTTGGCTGAGTTAAAAGATGCATAAATACATTAGTTTGTTTTTTTTTTTTTTTTTTTTTTTTTTTTTTAAAAAAAATGAGAAAAAGCCTGTAACACTTTCGGAACACAATGACTGTTCGCAAAAACTAGATTGGAACTTTAAAAAAAAACCGCATGGAGCTTGAATTATTTAATTTGTCTAGTTCACGAATCAATGGTCCCATTTTTGAGGGAGTTAAATTCTATGGGACCATGTATATAAATAATAAAAGGGAGGATGATGTGTTGGTGAAGAGAACTGATAAAAATAAAGGGAAAACGTAAAATTGATTGAGAGATCAGCTACTTGAACTTTCGAAACGACACTGAGCACAAACACAGGCATAATATATCCAAGAGGGAGGGGTAACCGGATTTTTTGGACGCTCTCCCACCCTCCTCCCATGAGAAGTATGTAAGGCATCGTAGCCCACTTCTAGTGAAAAATTTCTGGCTGCTCCACCAGGTTTAAAATAAAAACTAAAAAAAGAGAGCGCAATATTTGAACGACTCGTCTACCAAACTGCAGAAAAAAGCTGATTTTTCCATTACTGGGATAAGTCAAGTTTTATGTGAAAAATTGCGAATCAGACGTCACGCACGACTAGATGACCTACCAACAAAAACGAATTAAAAGTAGCGACACCTTTCATAATCGGAGCGCGAGACCAAACGCTTGAAAATGGAAGATAACGGATGCAATTGCAAACGTGACGACTAAATGATGAGGGTCATTTCACAATATGGCCACTTGTGTTTTCGACAAAAAATTCGCTAGGTTCTAAAATCTAACGAACACCTACTACCCTGAGAAGACTGTTCAGAAATGGACTGCACGACAACTAAAATTTTTCCAAGGAAAGTTCCGAGGAAAAAAGGTCTAGATTCGGAAGAAGCACTTTCACTAAAATAAAAATATAAGTTTGTGCAATTGTGCATCCTACACCAAACTCAAGGCGTTAGTGGGTCACCACTTGAATGCACGTTCTATGTTTTTGCAATCAAGAATGAACATCTCTCACCTTTCCTCGCATAGAGGAAAGTAAGAACCTTCCTAACGAGATGGATGTTACACGACTAAAGAGCTCCAGTATCTCTCAGGATCCAAACGCAACACAAAGAAATTGACGCATGTAATGAGCCATAATAAATTCGTGAGCGATTAAAAACATTCAGTTTCTGATCGAAAGTGGGTGTAAACGGAAACGAAAGAAAATGTTAATATATGTTCCTAATATTATTAGTAGATACAACGAAAAATTTTAAGATGCTCGAGTGAACAATTGAAAATTAAATACACTATTGAGAACACTGCTCATGTCCATTTTTCACATCTTTCGAATGCTTTTTGACTTCAAAGACTGCTTGAGGTTTGAGGGTTAACTTTTGGACGTTACTTGATCCCGAAATCATATGTCTTGAAAAGTTTTGTAAGGTTTCCTGAAAATTAGAAAAAGAAGCTGTTTTTGCACATGCTGATTCAATTATTGCGTGTTATGCAATATTCAGGCCTTCATTTAATTTTTCCAAATTTTTCCATTTTTTTTTTTTTTTTTGCTTTGTTTTGCGCGGTTATTGATGGTTTCAAAAGTCAGCGATCTTCAGAGAGGGTGCAGCAAGCCTTCAAAAGAAAATCTTGTCCCTGATATAGTTTTTATGGATGGTTTGTGTCCTAATGGGTATTTCAAAAGAAATGATTTACATTTAATATCCTCTGTACAAAAAATTTGAAAGTTGAAAAACTAAAGGATGAATTTCTAATGAGTAACAATGAAATTAATTTTTCCTTCTACTTGTTTTCATTTAATTTCAATCTCATCATTGTGCGTAGAACTGTCCTTTTTCATCCTTTTCCCTCCAAATTTCTTTTCTTCACGTTTTTCATTTTTTTTTTTTTTTTACGTTTCTTATCAGTTTTTATTTCTTTACAAGTTTTTCACTCTAATTCTTTCTTATCTGTTTCTCTCTTAATTGCTATGTTTCTTTTACTTCTTCTTCTCTCGAAATTCTTTAGTCTGTTTTTTCCCCTACTTTTTTCTATTATCCATTTTTGTAATTACTCTCTAGGCATTGAAATTCAACAGATTCCTCCCCACGATATGATTTTTTTTTCACATACCCAACTGCCCCAAGAATGCAGTATAATCGATTTTTCATTGTCGGGGGGGGGGGGGGGGGGTTTAGATGGTAAAAGAAATAAGGAG